>NW_014577196.1:316441-362261 GCF_000485595.1 Priapulus caudatus | reverse complement strand
GCATGCATGCATGCGATGCATGACGTATGTATTGCTAATGTACTGTATCATGTATGTATGCATTGTATTGTATGTATGTATGGTATGTATGTATGGTGATGGTATGTAGTGTATGTATGTATGTATGTATGTAGGTATGTATGTATGTATGTTATGTATGGTATGTGATGTATGTATGTATGCTTATGTATGTATTGTATGTTATTGTATGTAAATGTTGTATATATATATATATATGTTATTATGACCATTAATGACATTAAAGTTGAGAACACTCGTAATGGAGTATCACCCCGCAGAGGCTTCAAATCACCGCGATCAATTTAATTTAAATTTCATCGGGTGCTTTCTTACCAAGGTTATAATATGATTCCCAACCCCTCCATGCATTGTCTGAAAACAAAACCAACAGCTATTTAAAAAATACGAACTGATTCGTAAGCTCGAATCCCTCGGCCAAACTTCACTCAACTTACTGTAAATTATCTCTGACACTGTCGCCGCGGACAACGTACGTTAATCAGTCGTACACAAACGCACGAAAACGCAACCAGCTGCAGTTTCTTCTCAAAAAAGATCGGAATTCCAAAACTGGTCGCGCGCCGCAAGTAAGACGGTGGTTAGCATCTGCCACTCTACATGCAGTTAATAGCTAACTACGCGGTGACAAACACCTAATGAGACTTTAATTTGATTGGGGTTCTCTCCCACAGATGGTTCCGTACGCAATACGAGCGCCGATATGGAGAAGACGGCGGCAGCGGCGGAGGCGAGAGAGCGGCAGTGACCTAGAGGAGCCGGGGAACAATAATCCAGATCAATATCGGCCGGCTAAAAAAACTAAATGCCATTGACTCGCTTAGCAGGAGTTGTGCCTGTCCTAGAAAGCCGGAAAATCAATGGGCATCAGGTTCAATGATGCGACTGCATGGCTGCGGGTGTGACAGGGTGCCTCTATAGAACTGAAAACAGCCCACGTCTTATTGAAACTCTGCGCACAGCCAATAGGAGCCTATGTACGCTCACACAAATCGGTCTGGCCGCCATTAGATGATTTCTGGTTTGCAGTAACTCTTTATGCATAATTCTGAAGCAGAATTGTTTGTAGTAAAACCGCGCGAGTGATCTGGGCATGATACAGTTGGAATTGTCGACCAAACCGGGCACCGAACATCGAATGAATAATAACAACAATCCGCTACAGAATACTTGTGCGTATTTACTTCTATCATACAAACTAACCATATATAGTAACACGAACAGTGGACTATTCTAAGCCAAAAAAAATGCCCCAAATATTTGAAAACGAAAAACCAACCACCGCACCCACAATCAAGCGGCAGCGAGTAGGCCTACGATACATATACATACCGTTATCAGGATTCATTTTGCAGTTGAACGCTTAAATCTCAGAAATGTAAGACGATGCTTAGTTAAGACACTTACATTCAAAGCAAATTCACACATCGTATAGTAAATAAACGCACCTCATATACCGTTCCGTAAATGTCGTAATTTGTATCGACAGCTGTGTGAGCACTGTACGTGTGATGAACAAACAAATACACGAATAAATATATGAATAAGTTAATCTATATATATAATTATATATGTGTGTGTGTGCCGCGGGCGTGCCCGTGCGTGCGATGCAGTCGTGTGTGTGCGTGAGTGCGTGCGTGCGATCCCAGATGCGTGACCGTGGGATGCGTGTGGTGTGTTGTGGTCCGGATTTCCCTCTGTGAGAGTAACAGGAATCACGCAACCTGATGTTCTGATGGCGGGTAGAAGCCGATAATTTAACTGATATGAACACATGTAAGGGGCTCTCAATAGTTAAGGACGTGTGTTAATTAGGTTTGCCGTTTCGATAGAAAACGTGTGTGTTTGCGGTATAAACATGGCACCCTCGGGGGGTTATTGAGTCCCGGAAAATTACACGAACAAATCAAAATTATCATACTCGAAACTTTATCTGCATTGTCCGCCGAGAGGTGAACACCAACCACTGCTTAAAATGGTGTTAGGCCCTATCGTGTTTTTGCTATGCCCACAGATCGGCAGATGGAATTTCCACGTTGCTGAATTACTATCGGCATAAAGTTCGAAAACGAAGTATTGCGAAATGAATTATACACTGTGCGATAGCCTTTTGGACACACACACGGGATAAGACACAGGTTTATTTCGCCATCCACACCTTCAGCAACGCGAGATAAAAGACGTCGTCTTATTTCCATAAAATAGGGGATTGTTGGGCATGTTAGTCATGTGGCCGCACCGGTGGGGTCACCGCACATTAATGTGGTGCTACTTTGCCGCATTTGGTGCTTGCCGCCTTAATCATCGATTTTGTTCGGTTTCTGCTGTTTAAAGATATTAATAACAGCTGTTTTGTGATTCATCACCGCCGACCTCATGTTTAAAACATCGCCGGCTCGCGCGGCATTTCCAACGCGCAACTCTGTCTCTCTACCGTTCAGCCTGTTCTTTGTTTATGATTGGCAGTGGCCTTCGATTAAGAGCCAACGGTCGTTTTAATAATAATTAGCGACGTATTTTTTGGCCGGGGGCATTGCTTAATGCTGCTCATTACCAGAAAACAGCTCGGCACTCTAACGGACAGTGGATCGATCAAAAATGCACAAAATTCGCCAGCCCACGAAGAAAAAATCAATCGCACGGGCATTGCAGATCATGCTGGTTAGGGGTGGTTTCTATTGGCTGATTGGTTGCGGTGGTGGGGCCTAACCTATATTCAATTGTATTATTATATACATTCTCACTATCCATCATCCCTACATGCTGCGTTGCATAATTCTAATACATACATACATACAAATACATAATACATCATCATACATACATACATTACATACATCACCTACATACTACATAATATACATTACATACACCTACATACTACTACATAATCATACTATACATACCATCTACATCATAAATACTGACATACTACAGTACGTACATAACATACATAACATATACATGCATATACTTACATACATTATCATACTACATACATACATAATTACATAAATAATATAATACAACATACATACATTATACATACATAATAATACATTAATACATTACATACTCATACTACATACATACATACACATTCATACAGACAATACATACATACATATACATACTATCATATAGCATACATAACATGCATCATACATTGCATAATACTACATACATGATGCATGCAGTGATGTGCAGTACATACATTCATACATACGGTAACATACTACTACGATATGCATGCATGATGCATGGATTTGCTACATACATACTACATACATACATACATCATACATCATACACATACATACTATCATACATCCACTTCATACATATAATCATAATATAATACATAATACATACATAACATACCATCCATACCTAATACTACTACATACATACATTCATAACATACATACATAATATACATACATTCCTACATACCATACATACGATACACCCCCCCCCCCCCCCCCCCTTACCATACATACATACATACATACATACAATACATATACATAATACATATAATACATAATACAGTCTACTACATACATCACATACATAATCACATAGCAACATACATTACATACAATCAATACATACATTACATACATACAGACCATACATTACATACATAATACATAATACATAATAATACATACATAATATCATACAATACATAATACATACATAAATACATACATACATACTACAACATACATACAAAAATACTACATACACATACATAATAAATACAGTACATACTAATACAACATACACTCTAATACATTACATACTAATACATGATACTCATATCATACATACAATACATATAATATCATACATATAATACAATAATAATACATAATAATAATACACGCTAACATATACATCAATACATACATACATATACATACATACATATACAATGTATATATATTATCATACATACATATAATAATAATACGTAACAGGCACGCATACTCACACACGCACGCACGGAGCGCACGACACGCACACACACATACTACACGGGTTGAGGGACAAAAGAGGGGGCCGTGCGAGGTTGAGAGAAGATGGAGAAAGAAATGGAGAACTGAGATACAGAGAGTGAGGAGAGAGAGATCGAGGCAGATGGGACTAGAGGCAGAGGAGAGATGCACCAGAGATATGAAGACTGAGAGATCTGGAGAGGAGATGGGTCGGATGACCTCCAGGATGTAGATGAGACGCAGAACGGCGGGACGAGGAGAGGAGAGAGCGCATCCGGCGCGAGAGAGAGAGAGAGAGAGAGAGAGAGAGAGAGAGAGAGAGCGCGCGCGCATTGCAACCTAGAAACTCTGAGAGATCTTCAGCCGAAAACGATTGCGGAACGACGAGTGGTCGGTGTGTAACCGCCCGCACGGAAAATGACAAATGGCTCGCCTTGAAAGATATACGGCGCTGTAATATATTTTTAATGGAAACCCGCTCGCACCGACATCTCAACCGGCTCCCATCCCAGCTCTCAAGACCATGGTGGGAGTTTTCAACCACTTACCACAGCAGCGGCTGCATCGTCGCCATGTGTAATTCTCGCGAGAACCTACGAGCGCAAGCTAAGAAACGCCCCCCACCCCACCAGCAAGCATTTATTCTACGTTTTAGCATTGTTCTGTTATACGGTTGCATTCCATTTTTTTCCCGCTACGAATAATTTGTAGTTTTTCGGCTCTTGCCGCGGCCGTGCGCGTTCGGTGCTGCCGAAATAGAAAACCGGCCATTGCCTAGATACGTACGCGCGCCTTTTGTGCCGCGGACAAATAATTGTAAAAAATTACAGGCTATCAATGGATGGAACAGCGAGGGGGTAAAGAGTTAAACATACAGCCGCTGTGCGCCGAGCATGCCCGGGGGGCATTGAGCCGCGTTAAATGAACAGCGGCAATAGCTATTATGTAACACGCTCGCATATTACGCCCGTGATTATTAATGATGAACGTATAGCACGCGGCCATGTCAAACGCATTACACGCCGCCACACCGACCGAGCAGCGGCCGTTCGAAATGCGTCCATTTCCGGCTCGGAATCACACACCGAGGGCCTGTGCCGCCTCATATACCCGCGTGCGTTTCAGGAAAATAGCACACGACGCATTTTTCAGGAAGATGTAACCGCGGGACGATTACTATGACAACGTGTACGGACGACGATTGCGTAACTTTGTTAGGATTTCAGTTGAGACAGCAGGCGAGCGTGCATCTACATACCATGTAGTGCATGGTAAATGTCGCCAAACGGACCGAGTAGTGATGAAAAGCTTCGACTCCGAGCATAATTTCACACTATCAATATATTATATATATATATATATATATATATATATATATATATATGGAAACGGTGCCGTCGAATGGTAGGATGACTTTAGCAACACAAACAATACTATTGGTTGAATGATCGCGGAAACGGAAAACCTAATGGCATGAACAGATTTACAGTGAAAAATGCGTTTAGTAACGAGATAATAGTATAATTTAATACTATCAATGCTACAACCAGAATGCCCGCGAGTGCGTGCGTGGGCGAGTGGTTCGCCAAACACTTCCTAAACTACCTCACAATCATTCGTGGCACGACTACGCACGCAAAGGGGAAAGGCGAACAAGATTCTTTTAAGCCAACGAAAAAATTTTTACTTACGCGACCGATTTTCCATTATCTTGGAGAAATATTGCTCCCCAACCAACAAACAGAACCTGTTATCTTGACGCTGATCAACAATAGGTGACCGTACACAACGCAGGTGCTTTACAACGGTATTCCTACACGCTGATAACTACAGGGAGCATGGGCGTGTGCTGAAATGTACACATTGTGAGATGATTTGTCATTTCATAATCGTAACAAACATATAAAAGTAAGAAATGTAGCAGTATAACGTTTATTCTCCGCGTGTGATACTACTATGCGAATAACTAGTTTGGAATGTGCAATGGGAATGCATTACGGCTAATGCATATCAGTACGATCAGGTGTGAATAAAAAAAACAAATGTGTTTTTAGTCACTCATGGTACTTCTGTGAAAAGTTTTTAAAAACATTTCTTAATAATATTTCCCTCAATGGCATTGTGATAAATATGGATGTTTCCATTCCATTCGTTCACACTGGGTGAATACAACATATAGGCTTTGAAACATGAACAGATCAGCTGGACCAGTGTCTGTCTGCCTGTCTGTTCTTCACTACACCCGTCCGACCGCCCATCCATCTATTCATCCATCGATCGATGGATCAACCGATAGATCGATCTATCCATCCATCAATCCATCCATCCCCACATCGACCAATTCCTTGACACGTTCATATATCACTGCAGTAACCCATTACATAACATCTGAAGAGTAGATGTTTTGACAAAATAGACCCTTGGAGAAAAGAAGCCGATTCGTGTGAGTGATTCAGCAATACGTAAAGGAATAATGTGCATTTTTTTAAAGTTTAAGTATACGGCTGGTATCCTAATTCTTTATATAATTTTGTTAAAAATATTTATACTTGTATATATAATTTTAATTAATATTTATAATTTTTTGCATTGTGGACAACAATACATTTCAGTAATATGTTTTTCTTCGCCTAAACAATTGCTGCCACTTTGTGGATTTATTTTACATCTTCTTCTTATCCTCTTGGCCCCCCGGTGGGACATACAAGACGTTATTTTACGTCAGCCTCACACAAATATATATACTTGTATCTCTATTGATCTGATCATGGCAATTCTCCAGTGTAACTTTTATATTGATCACTACAACCCTAGCACGCTATTTTAATACAAATTTCCAACTCAAGTCGATTTATTCGTTTCCCTCCATATATGCATTGATATTCTTATGAAGCCTGCTTATTGAAGGAATACAGATATAACTTGATTTCTGCATCTAGCATTTTTACTTAGCTAAATTGGTTTACCAACTTTTAATTAAAAGCAAAATTTAATTAATAAAAGACGAAAGTCTTTTCCATCCCTCACAGTGATTGCTTGGTGCACTGATTTTAAGATTAATATTCCCCCATCTGACTTCCTTAATAAATACTGAACAGAGCCATGGCACTAGCATCTCTATTCAAATTCTAAAGTTTAATATGCCCTTGCTGGCATCATCCATATCTTATGCTGGGGCCAGGATAAAGAATTTTGATAGCAATGCAGTGGTCTCATCGATGTTCGTAATTTCATCAGTCAGCACAACTCATCCACAGGTCATTAATATGCAGATGCTGGGAATCCTCGGTCATTCATGCACTTGCTAAGTTTAGCTCAAAGCTTCTCAACCAAAGTCCATAATAATTATGTACCATTGTAGTTTATATGCTAGTCTCAAGGAGGGGGGAGGGGTACAGATGCACGTTGATATATGCCAAAGGCTAAATAAATTGGCAGCTGAAATAAAATCCTTTGTTGAATGTTATCAGGATGAAGAAGCCATTATATTATTCATTGCTATATTCATTCTCCGATAAATACTTTCTTCAGCGGTAAATATCAATATGGACCCTGCAATATTTTTCCAAATATGTGGGGTATGATGAACTAGTGATCAGCAGAGTGGTGAATCAACTAAAGAAGGTTGAAAACCATTGGTTTATACAGGTACATCATGTTCTAGGTTTTTCAGCAAAAAATAATGCCTACCACATTTAGCTTTGGTGTAATAAAGCGAATTCTGCACCTTCATAGATGCAAATTATCATATATGCAAATTCGAGGTAACATTGTGACAAGCCTGGCCTCGTAAGTGACAAATTACTCTTGGGGGGACTGGTACCGCTTTAACCTGGTACTGGTCGTAACTATATATGTATACAATTTATACACACACACACATGCACTAGCATATACACAGGCACGCACGCACGCACGCACGCACACATTGACACACACGAGACTTATCATGGTCATGCAGAAAATTATATGAATGCAACCATTTCTGTACAGGTATGGCTTCACTACATACGTAATGGACAAGGCACAGGTATTTAGCACAGCTAAGCACAGTCATGTTGGTGTCCCCTGCCAGGGTGCCACCCCGTTCCAATAATAATTAATCTACTTAGAATTACCTGTGAAGACTAGTATAAGGTATAGACTTTTAAAAACTAGTGGCCGAAACGTGTATGATTATTATACACTGCGATTGCATATGATGCTGTTACCCAAAACCCAAAGAAACAAATTGTTATGAACTATTTTACATGTCTATGGATATATAAATAACTACCTTTTTAAAACAGTTTCCCCCCAATCTTTAAAACATGATTCTCTTTGAGATGTCAACATGTCGAAATTCTTCAGGTTTTGTGACCCTGGTATGACATCCTGATGCATGCCATTCTCTGTTCTAATGAACCTAATTTTACTCATTAGTTATTGACCAGTTATCAATATTCCCATGACCTCACATACCAAAGCTGCATTTCTCCCAAAATTATAACCTCCATTCTCTTTGCATTTGTTAGATCCTGGAAACAGGTGCAAATTCCAAGATGACAAATTGTTTATAAGTGTGGCACCAGCCAGTCTTGAATCTCATGTCAGTGCACCTAACGTCCTGTGTAGACTATAATTAAGACCTATGCCTGCGGCAAACGCTAAAAACTAAAGCTCCAAAAATTACACTAGAAAAATGCTAATTTTCAATTCGAGACAGACATCGGCACCGTCTGCACTGGGCTGGCCTGTAAAGTGCTGTAACCTAGGGCAGTTAACATCAATCCTAGACCTAATTAGGAGAAGGGATGGGTATTTAACTACTTAAATGCCATTTAAAGATGGGTTTTCAACAATTACACCCATTTCACTACAGAGCTGGTTTAGCCACTGGCGATAGTGTCTGCTAAAACCTGGTCCCATCAGCAGCTGTCACCGACTGCTTAACAAATTTCTCAAAATATATATCATTAGTTCCGCAGTCGTTTCAACGTTGCTCGAAACAGCATGTTCGGTGTAGGTACGCACAAACATTTTCTCTAATCCGTCTATCTAGAATTTCAAATGAAAATATTCCGTTCTACTGACTTCTTTCATTCATAAGCTGTTACATGCCGTATACAGTCAACTAGTTCACATTCCACTGTGGATGTATGTGATCTACATCTTTGGTTTGCAGCACACAGTGCTATAAAAATTTGCGTGCACATAATAACTTATTTTATGACCATTTATAATAATTATGTTATTATATCGCAATTGTGTGATGAAAATATTAAATGTAATCTCATATATGTATTAACAGCATTATTATGAATTTGATTATCACATACACAGATTATATAAATATATATTATCTTTCCTATTTTATCCACAAAATTTCTAATTTGTAAAAGTATTTTCCCTTTCAATCTTTCAGATACATCCAATCAGTTTTGTTAGCTTTCAATGTGATGTGCATATATAGGCATATACTCTCTATAATTTCTTAGATATTGTCTTTATATTTAATATTAAAAACCTTAAAAAATATTTGAGTAATAGTAAATGCATCCATATGAGGACAGCATAATGATATATTTCTACGAGTAAAAATCCTAAAAATCAAAAATACAAATCTTCCTGTAAAAAAGGATAGGCCTATATACTACACAATATTGACACAAAATTGTTTTAGGAATACTTAACATATTCTATCTCTTAAGAGTGTCATATAAATGACATCTGTGTATATACGGCATAATAATAGGCGGTGTTCGTTCATGAAACATGGCAAGAACATGAACTCAGCCTGCATACATGTACAAAATCGGCACACTGACCTCTGCCATCTCGCCTGAACAACAAGTACAAAATGGATTCCGACTGACTTGCATATTGAGATATCATACTGCAGCCTCATAATTACATACATGTTATAGTAGTATTACAGATAAATATGTGCTGCAAAATTGAATAAATAAATAAAAATCTGCGTGGTCGTGTCACTGGCGGGGCGTAATGTACGTGGGAAAGTCATTATATATCCAAATGGGTCAAAAATAACTCTACCAACTAGTGTTGGTTTAGTTTCTGCAGTACTGATATGACTACGTCATGTTATACTATATAATATTATAGATTTTGTGTGTATTTACTTCCCTTGGGCTTGGTCTGACGTGGAAGGCACCTTAATTCTAAGATGCGTTTTCATTAGGCATTGTACACGTACGTTATTGATTACAGTTGGTATTGGTAATATAGCTCAGTCATACTCATACTCATAGCTAGGCTCCACTCCTCAGTAGAGATTGGCTAAAAAGGAGACTGCTCGGGATATTATAAATTACAACATCTATATTTGTCTTAATTTGTATTAATTAAGATTCATTATATTAAATATAATTAAAATGTATATAGGCTAAATTCAAATTGCGTGGCATTCGAGTCGAGAGAGTGCCGTCAGTTAGCCCCGATCACACCTACACTACAACATATGTACGACGCTAAGAAATCGTAACTAGGAGCTACTATATAGCTATAGGGCGTACTATGTACGTCAACTATAACTAGGCCTGTATCATGTATGAAATACAGTTCTAAACGCAATACTATGTAATTCCTCTTCATGTTTCAGCACAGAAAAACGTCGTCACGATCACAACCTAAACTCCGCCCACGTCAACCAATAATTCAACACTTTGCACGGCTAGTGACAAAATCGACCAATCATAGCTATTTTACAAGTTTGCATACATCACTAGTCAGATGAGTGATAGCGTATGGTGATAGTGCTTTCTGGGATAGCTCAAACATGGCGCCAAGAAACGGAGAGTGATGTTTACCGCTGCCCCCGCTTTGTGGTTGTAAGTTGTTTATATTCCTTACTCTATTTACTAACGATTGTTCATGGGTTTTGTCAGTCAAACTCTAGTAATTAGTTAAATATGGGATGGTTTTCGCTTCTCTAACGTTTAATTATGTTCAAATGTTTACATAATAAAATTCGGTGAAAACGCATTTCGCGTGAGGCGCTGTTGTGAACACTGATGGTAGATTATTGACAACGCAGTAGGCCTAGTGTAGTGGTTGCTGCTGACCGTCACTATGACAGCATTGACAGCACTGACAGTATATAGTCTATGTGGCTTCTCCGTAATTGTAAAACTCAAAGTGATTAGTGAATTAATACACACGTAGCCTGTACGTTTAACAGCGCTCGTAGCATTTGACAGTTTTATTTATTCTTATTTATTTATTTATTTACTTAAAGACGGGTACATTAATTGTCATTGGTAACATATGATATATGTCAACATGAGCTTGCGAGCTCCTGGCCGTCAGTGGAAAACGAGTTTTGATACGGTCTTATTTGCTTTTACTTTTAGTTTACATGTATTTTATTTTTTGTTGATTGTTAATGTTATTATTGCCGTATTATTGGCGTTACGAATATTATTAATTGCTTTCTGAATTTCGTTAGCTAGACTGAATATTCGTAAATCGGATGTTAATGCCTTAGTCTTCATTGTATATGCTGTAATCTTGTGTAATGTGATATGGTATGATATAATGTATTGTAAAAAAAGGGGGACTGTGTCGGTATGAGTAATTTAAAATAGTATTCAAGATGAGTAATGATCCACGTTGTATTAGTTATAATTGTGTGTACACAACCTCTTTCAAGAGACTAGTACAGAAATTGTCTAACTGATTTTAAGATTGGGTTAATATCTATATTAAATTTACTTTATGTTAGTCACGAAAGAATTCAAATAAATATATTAGTGATAGCAGGGATAGAAATTTACTTTTGAACAAGTGAGTCCAACGGACTCCCTACTATCAAAAAGAGGGAGTCCGAAGTATACAAGCAGTTTGGCAGATATTAACAAAAAGGTCATTTGCGGTGCACGTCTGCCAAATTTTCCTGGGTCATTTGCTAAAAAAATATGGTAATTCCGCGAGGCCGTGCTCTGGAACGAACTAGTTAGTATAGCAGAATTTTCAGGGAGTCACACAGACTCCTGCATATGTCAAATCGGGGAGTATTTCATTTTGACTCCGGACTCACATTAATTTCGCACCCTGGATAGTATGGATGTGGCCAGTTAATAAATTTTACTGGGGCTGTATTGGTTTGGTATTGAATTCCATAGTTATAACCTGTGTAGTTGTTGTAGACTCAACATGGCCAACAGCACATGTTGCAGTTGCGATATTCCACTTATTTCTAGTTACAAATTAGTTAAACACAGCACTGCAAGTGTTTAGTTAAAAATATTGTCCACCTGCTATAAACTGGTCTAAAGTAGGGGTGCACCGGATCCAACATTTCAAGTTCCGGCCAGAACTAGTAACCTGGCCGGAATCGGAACTTTAGCTGGGAATAAACTTGACAGTTTTGGCCCAGTATTGTGCAAACTCACTCGGCCTGAACGAAATATCATTAGCAGGCGCATCACTTAGGCGAGTAGGACAATGCTCAAAGTTCTAATTACAGGATGGTTGTTACTGTTAGGTGTATGAATCGGCTGCTTACAGTGCATAATTTGCATAATTCTGGCATTTTATGCACGAGCGAATTCTGTGGCAAAACCTGCATGTTGCAGTATCCCTGGTTTTAGTCTATTATTTGCAACTAACAGACAGATGCGATTCCTGTGGCTCTAAGTCTAAGAGTATTTGATTTTGAAAGAAAATCTTGTGAATCACCTAATGTCAGTTAGGTTCATTTCAGTTAGTTAGCCAATTGTTCATGTGACAAGCGTTTTTTGGGCAGAGAAGTGTGAAGTTGTTAACACTATATTGTCAGCAAGTTGACTCTATTGACTCTCAACTACATTCAGTGACTAATCTTTTGATTTTGATGACACTTGTAGCAGAAATGAAATTAGGAAAAGTTCCGGTTCCGGCCGGAACCGGAACTCTGACAAATTGGGGATCCGGCCGGATCCAAGTTCCGGTGCACCCCTAGTCTAAAGTAAAAACTTCCCCTACTGACATTCCTCATACACTCCGACCTCCTTTATCCGGCCATCCGTTATCCAGAAATCTCTATTAACCGGCCGCGATCTCGCAGTGTATGTTCTCTGTTTTTCATTCATTTCCACCTAAAAAAACTCGCTCAAAACTTGGTGATGTACCAACCGTACGTGTATTTGCGTGTGCGCGCGTGTGTGTGTGTGTGTTGTCCACTCGTATCCGCTATGCCTCCGGTAAAATTTCTGTTTTATCTCATTTTATTTCCATTTCATATAAACCATAAAACACGACAGTTTGTTACAAATAATCATAGCAACGAGTAAATATATTATCACATGCATAAACCATACTGAACTGCATAGAAATGCTGTGTTTGAGCATAACTCTCATATCTGACCAAATCCCATATCCGGATGGGTGCCGGTCCAGACGTAGCCAGATAAAGGAGGTCGGACTGTATTTGTAAAATATCCTTGAATATAACACAAATGAACATTTTCTCTCGAATATTAGGGATTTTTATCATACTTATGTGCTTTCTTAAATCTTATGTATTGGGTTAATGGAGGAATGAATGAATGTGTTTACTTGTGGATTTGTGTATGGGTGGATGGATGGTTGAATGGAAGGATTGAAGAATGGGTGGACAGGCAGACAACTAAACTGTTAGTGATACTGAAGGTGCACAGATCCCTGATACTAATGGCATCATTAATAGACATTTATTCAGATGTTATTTATTTGTATTATTTCATTCATTTATTCATATTTTAACAGGTGGTTAGCCATTATGAATACACACATTTATTCTTTGCTTTCAATCTAAACTACGTTTCTGTTATACATAGAAGGCAATATACTATAGTAATTAAGGTGCTGGTATATATGTTTATTTGGAATTTCATTATCATTGGAATGTAGAGTACACGTTAGGCATGGGTTTTTGCCATGTAATGGTTGATCACGTTACTTCCCTTAGCAGATTCTATTCTCTCTAAAAGTATTCACAAAAAGAGGTTATTTAGATTTTATATATATTCGTTTTCGACAATTCTTTTTATTATTTGAAACAATACCATCAAAATCAGCCTCAAAATGCAGTAAGCGAGCACCAAAGTACAACAATTTATCACATCCTGAGCTGGCCAAACCTTAACCTTAGAATTCGGTTCCATATAAAACCTATACCCTTTCCAAAACTGCTAGACCATTGCCTAGAAGCATGAATGTGTTCAAATGTGAGTTTTTAACAAATAATTTTAGTGTATATCATATAATTATCACATTAATTAGTTTACCATATCATATGTCACTCTATATATAACCTGGTAAAGTACCACTAATATACATGCTGTCCTTTCCTAGCACGCACCTTTGCTCGGAACACCTGTTTAAATTAGTATCTCTAATAGGTGATCCTGATGTTAAGGTTTGACTGTAGTAGTATAAGAGTAACAATATTTCATTTTCATATCGAGATAAATGGTAACAATTTTGTCATTGTCTAGAAACCAAAGCTATGTTACTTGGTTGTCAAGGCATTTTCTAGAAAAATGGAAGTATAATTTTTTTTTAAGATTGCATATCATCCTAGGCACCCATCGAATATGTTTGTCAAATATCTTTGTAATGAGCCTGATATGTTGAGGATGTTTATATGGATAGGTAATGCTGAGAGTACTGTTAGGTTATTACTGAGTGTAGAGATCAAAATTGGTGTTCATGATTGCAAAATTGTATTTGTAATTTGTTTTCATTGTTCTTAGTTGTTACTTCTCTGTACAAATCAAGTCGTATAGCAAAATTATAATGTGCCTGAATTTTAAATCTTAAAAAGCAGAAAAACGGATAATTTACATGTACTACAATTTGTAAAATGTGTTCATTTTTGCCACAAAATTGAAAAAGATTGGTTTTATTAATAGCTAGAATTAGATGTTGTTCTTACACTGCTAGTAGCTATATGTTATATGAATAATTAACATGCATAAATGTGCAATCAAAATACAGTTAAACTTTGGCAATTCGGCTGTGTTAGGACCTGACCCATGCTGGATTATGAAAGAATATGCCTAGAACAATGTTATAAGAACATGCCCAAATCTTATACCTAAATATATTGAGTGTTCAATGTGTTAGCACAATTACAAATACACATAACTCATATGAAACATACATAATTATCCACATACTAGTGTGCGATGTTAGCACATATGGCAGAGTAGTAGTAATAGCACATAGTGTGCTATGTTAGCACATATGATGTAGTAGTAGCAATAGCATGTGCAACCTCTAATGACATGAAAGTACACTTGGAAAGTATCAGATAATTGAATGCCAGATTGGAGACGGTTTTTATAACTACCTCTCTCCAACATACACCATACACACATACACAAGTGCATACGCACACGGGAACGTACATACACATAGTTGTGTACACATGCAAATGGGGCTCCTATAGCAATTTGTATGGCACCGCACGAGTACATACATGTACAGTCGGGATTGCATGGATGGCCAGGTGTTTGGATTATTTTAATGATCACTATAATTTGGCAGTAGGATAAATGACCTCAAGTCTAGTGAAACTAAAAGCATGTTAGGCTGAGCGCAGCGGCCCTAATGTTACTTTTCAACTTCCTGTCATAAAATTTTTATACGCGTTGAAACACATCTATTCAATAGGTGTACATGTAGGTATAGCTAATATACACAGTCAGTTTCAACTCAACCATTCGAGCATACCACGTACGTTCTTCTGTGCACCAATTTTCGTGTATTCACGTGCTATGTTTCTCTTTTTATATTCCCCTATATTATTGCCCTTGTCAAATTCTGGTATATTACTGACGATATTATAACCCAATATTACACATTAATTTGCATCACTGATCAAGCAATCAGCAATAAGATTTTTGTAATTTAAATTTATAATATAATATTTTTAAAGTTACTTTTTTACTTTTATGATTTTTTAATTATTCTATAATTATATGATGTAAGGATCTATCAATTTAAACTGTGTATTGAGTTATGTGAAATTGTGGTATTCTTATTAAATTGGTTTAACCAGCATATTGAACATGCACAACTATATTATAGTAAACGATTCTTGACTCTATTGCCCATTGAGAAGGAAACTACAGCCAAAATAGTGATTGGTAAGTCACATTTATTTATGAATACGATATTTTTCTGAACAAACCGCCCAGTATGTGCATCTATGGTTCTGTGACCCGAATTCTCGTATGGCCGGGTGAGTCAGTCACTGCCTGACAGATGTGACAGGAAATTTCCTATTGGCTGCGCGGCGGGTTCATAACCTCACTGCGAGCCGGTTGTCACGCAGTACAACAGCTGACCATAGCTTGGGCATTAGTCTGTGTGTTACGCTGTGGTCCGCAGTGGCGCCGAGGCCAGACCAGTGCGGCAAACCATCGGACAGAGGTGGCTGATTGCGTTCGTTTCGAAAGGGTTTCTCCGAAGCATTCGCCGCGTATCGTTACTACGTTGCTAAGCCGAGAGGCAGGATTTGATTCACGGTGTGAATGGCCACGGCCACTCAGCAGGCTGTCCTGTGCCTGCTAGTGCTTTGTTTACTTACAGCAGCGCTCACTGCTTCACTGGCATACACACATACTCGCACACGCAAAGTTATTCCCGTTGCGAAATTGGGAAAATGTGTGTTTTAACGCCGTATATGTTTAACGCGTGACCTCGTTAGCATTTTGATGAATCGTTCAACGCGCAGTGGTCAGCTGGGAAATTGAACTTCCACGGACGAATCTAAACCGTGAGTCATCTGTTTATGATGAGGCCGGAAGTTTGCGTTGGCACACTTCGTGTATAACGATTGCAAATCGATCGAATGGACAGTGTTTCCGAGGAAAATTGAGGTATGATTCAAAGTAATCAGACTGTTCGCATTAGTATTTGTATTTACCGGGTTGGATTTACGATGTGCTTGTACAGATTACTACTATTTGCTGCTGTTGTTAATGATCCAATATGGAAAGTTTTATTTTGCCACCAGAATTTGAATAATGCATAAATTCGTGAATATAATTAAGGTATGTGATGGGTGTATTATTAGAAGACTACTGTATTATATATACACATTATAATATGTCGTATAATTAGTTTAATTGCATGCAGTCTTGTCGGAAGAGAAGTGTTGTGAATGAGTGATTACGCGTGCAGTTTGCATGTATATGAATGTGTTCTCTCTGCAGGGGTAGAAATTAACTTTTGAACAAGGGAGTCCAACGTATTCCCTGCCCTCAAAAATAGGGAGTCCGCAACAAAATGAGGGAGTCCGCAGTCTGAAGTTCAAAACTAAACATATTAACAATAACGCGTGTGCTTATTTTGAAGATGCGTCTTTGGACATTTCCTGAAAAAATACGGCAATTCCGTGAGGCCGTGCTCTAGAACGAACTAGTTAGTATAGCAGAATTTTCAGGGAGTCACACGGGCTCCTGCATAATCAAATGAGGGAGTCCGACAGTAAATCACGGAGTATTTGACTCCGGACTCGCGTTAATTTCGCACCCTGTCTCTGCATGTAAATGTTGTTCGCATAAAAGCTTCGTCGATTCCATTCCACCCTTGCGCTGTGACCGCTACTGTTTAGCGTTTAATCTAGCCAAGTGACACGCGTACTGCAGTAAAAATATCGGATTTTTGTTAACCCAGAAGCAGTAAAATACAGACTGGCAAAAAACGGCATTTTTCTGATGAAATGTATATCGAAATTTGGGATTTGTATTGGTGAAATGCGCAAGATTAATTTTGACTACTCAATATGATTACCGTTATATGATTTATAGATTGTCATAACCCTACCAGATTTTGTAAAATTTGTAAATCTATGTTAATATATTATGTGTGCTGCAAATGGAACACTGCGAATATAAGCAAATACTACAAATACTGCAAATACTGCAAATACTGCAAATACTGCAAATACTGCAAATACTATCCCCTGAATTGCTGGCAAGCAGGATCTTCAACTGTAGCATAAAACTCTCGTTTTTTCAGCACATACCTTCTCATTGTTTTAAATCAAACGCGTCCCACATTACTATATTGCTATAGGTGCATGGTTTTTGTGCTTTGAATTTTTCGTTGATTATCAGTTATTGTGAGTAAACGTACGTGTGCTATTATTGTCTCATGCTACTTGCTTATTACATTCATGTATAGTAGATAGAGACGTTTTCTTTTATCTGGCGCTTATGTCACATCAACACTACATGCACTAGAGAATGCAAACACAAAGTGCACGCACGCGCATACACGCATACACATACACGCATGCATGATGAGTGAATCAATATAACCGCTCGTTGTAGGTGTTGATGTATTTTGGCATAACCAAGTTCGAAGTCCATAAACTAACATACGATCTCTAGTAGTAAAATTAAAATGTGATTTTTTTACGTCGCTCCCTAGACGAAGGCATGAAGATGATAACGTTTAGATTAAAAGTTAAGGTGACATTTTTTAACTCAAAACATCTAAATCGGTATGCAGTGAAATCGTGTATGTCATGTTGATAAGACGAACATCGATCTGTAGTATCAAGAGCGCATTGACCTCTTGGGGTTAATGCGCTCTTGGTAGTATATAGTGCCCGGCGCACACGTGAGTTATTTTACTCAAGTAAAATGACGCATGAGTCAAATTACTCAACGAAAATCCGCCGCACACGTGAGTAAAATGACTCATACGTGATTTTACTTGAGTAAAATAGCTCACGTGTGCGCCGGGCTTTACATAGAATGTATTTAGTACAGTCGTGCGGTTGTACGGGAATGAGTAACAAGGTTGTTGTTGCTGCTGCTGCTGCTGCTGCTGCATGCTGTTGTTGGTGTTGATGTTGTTGTTGTTGCTGCTGTTGCTGCTGGTGCTTCTGTTTTTGTTGTTTCTGCTGCTGCTGTTGTCGCTGTTGTCGTCGTCATCGTTGTTGTTGTTGTTGCAATGTTGTTGTTGTTGCTGCTGCTGTTGTTATTGTTGTTGCTGCTGCTGTTTCCGATGTGTAGTTGGCAACTTGGCAAGTTAGCAAGGTTTCCTAATGCAGTTGCCGCCGTGCTCGCGTCTAATACGCTCAAATGTCTCGCGAAAAACGTACGCCGTGAATCACACGCACACACGCACGCACGCACGCACGCACGCACGCAGGCACACACGCATGCACGCACACACGCGCACACACACCGCGCACGCGCGCACGCACACACACACACACACACACACACTGTGGAGGAGCAGCAGCAATTTCCTCGAAACCCGCCGCGTGTGATTCACGTTCGGCGGTGGCTTTCGCCTGCGAGGGCGTTTCGTAATACTCGATGAATCACTTTTTCCCGGCGACGATTTCGCTTCGGAATTGCGAGGATTTAAAATCTGTTTCACTCCCGCCGAGATGAACGAACGACGATACGACGTCAACGCCGCACCTGATGTTCGTGTGCGCATGGCTTCACAGGTGTGCATGCGTCAACCGTGTGACACGTGGGTGGATGTTTTTGTCTTCGCGCGAGTAGTAGTAATACTAGTATACTACTACGTACATGCAGGCGTGCTGTACTCACGTTACATGGATCTACTCTGATTTGAATCGATGGTTGAGAGTGAGAGAGAAAAAACCGGCGCCGCTGTAAGTTTAAAATAATCTTGTGTTGCCCGTAGCAACAGTGATGTTATTTAAATATTTCATTTTTGTATAACGTTCAGATCGATATACTTGCCCGCCGGGATTTGCGTGCTGTAAATCTGTAATGCCGTTTTCGTGTTTTTTTTCTACTATCAAAAAGTATTTTAGCTAAAAAAAATATTTCCTTCGAGTTTAAGAAATTCCCATTTTTAGATGTTTACGAAATAAACGCACTGAACAAACTCGCATTCCGCCAAAAATTCTTAAAAATAAATTAATCTTGAAGGTCCACTAGTTCTACCACTGCGTAAAAAGAACTGCATATGCTTTCGTGGGTACATATAAGTTATACGATTGGATTTTAGTGTCTGCAAACAGGATAAGTTTTTTGCACCGAAAAAAAACCTTCAGTACTTGCTCCGTGTTACCGCGCAAGCATGCCAACCGGTACTTTATCGTGTATTATTTCGCTCGTACTGACAGTAATAAACTTGTTTGCGTCGCCGGCTGAAATTTCTGACAGCGTGGAAAGTTGCAAAACTCGGTCATTAGTAATTAGTAAATGAGGGCCCTCGGCTGATCGCCTTTCAGCGGTCGCGGAACAAAGAGCGCGCTTGAAGATGTATCGCGTAAAAGCTTCAAAAATGGAAAATTACTGTCTTTTCGAAAGTGATTTTTCGTCGCCGAGCGGCGTCCATTGTTTTAAAGACGCTTGTAAAGTCGTAAATCGTAGCGACATTAATTCTCGCTGGCAGAATTAGCTCTTTACAGCGCCACGTTTATCTTAGAAGCAGACATGCGGTTGCCCTCGAACGTTCGCGGCGATTCGAGAAGATTCGTGGAGTCGCCATCGGGTTGTTACCCTCAACTAGGAAGCGTCGTACATTCTAGCATGACATTCTAGTGAAAAGCCGCCATACTCTTATTGCGCTAAGGATTGATCGCGATACATTAGCGCTTAACCGCTTCGACATGGACTTTGGAAATTTTTATGTGTTTAGTGTGTACATTGCTGTGTCGTCTTCTCTGGTCTTTCGTGGCGCGTTATCCTGCGGGGTCCTTGTGTACAGATGACTCGGCTATTTTCGAGGCAGGGCTGTGTTTTATCGCCGCTGTCCGTGTCACCTTCGGACACATGTACGTATTAGTGCTTGCCTGGGAATTCTAGCGGTCAGTTGAATGAGCTGCGAGAGTCAAGTGTGGAGTGAGGGGCAGCAATAGGGTGGGTCCGCGCGTGCGTGCGTGCGTGTATGTGTGTGTGTGTGTGTGTGGTAATGAGGTGCGCGGTGCGAGCGGCTGATGGATTTTATTCATGGATGTAAAATGTTCGGCGCGTACAGGCATTTCCCGCCTTTGTTTCTGGTCACAGGATATTGACCGGGGCGCGCGCTTTTGTTGATTCGTGCTCCGTTGGCCAGTCATTTCAACCCGGGCAGCTGCTGCCGAGTGAAGAATGTTGAATAATAGCAAACAACCAGTTGCCATCTCATTCTCATGCTAACTGGTCACTGTTGCCCAACAGGATTACGAGCGCGCCCTGCTTATGTGTAAAATAGCAGCGGTGCCTGGTCGCATTTAAAGACAAAGAGCACAATTGTGCGGCGCAGAACCTCGTAAGCAGCTTTAAGAAAACAGGATGTCAGCGGTTTTGCTAAATTACTCGACTGTTTGAGATTGGAGTGCGCTCACACGCACACGCATGCACACTTACGCGCAACGGGTGAAAGTGATAACAGTGCACGGGGCTCCGATTTCTGGAAAATCTTCGAACTGACCAACATCTGGACGTGGGCGAGCTGGCGTTTGTACATGTGTGTGGTTTGGACATACTGTAGGTTTCGACACTGCAATTTTAAGGCGCTTTTGTGCAGCGGCAGCGGAGGTCTCCCACTAAGCCTGTTCAGTAGTTTGGTGCATGCCTGTAAGTATCCACATCGTTCCGTATTATCGGGAAGGGAGTGTGCGCAAAAAGTTAATCCTTTCGAGGTTGTATTGATTTTCTTGTTAAATATTTACGTTTAATTTCAGAATTTTATTGAAAAACAATCATTTATAATTCGCATAGAAAAGATTGATGTATTTTACATTTCTTTCGTTATATATTTATGAAAGTTCGTGTTTATTGACGTGCTTAGTTTTGAATTCAAAATCACAATTCGTGCAATTTATGAATATATCGTGCATTCTTGACGTAATGTTAAAATCGTATTTGTGTTAGGGTTAGGGTTAGGGTGTTACATGGTGTATCAGTTTTAGTGGAGAACCATACTCGGCGTGGCGCAGTTTTACAAATTAAACTGCCAGTTTCCGTCATACAGTTTCGTTTCCGTTCATTCGTGAACCGTCTTGACTTGTGGGCGTGCCTGACCTCGTATAATACTTTGTTTCAATGTAACAAGGAAGTGTGTGCCATCGCTTTATGCATTTATATGAGCTCAATGTTCGCGTGGGTATATTTCGTGCTGATGCTAAAATGCTATTTCAGTGCGCACAGATTAACGTGGGATAAAGACATATTATTCTCCGCATTTCTGTTGGGTTATAAGTGAATTTCTGGACTAAAGTCACTAAACGCTGACTAACGACTACTATATGTAACGATACATGCATAGGTGTGTGTGGGTAACAGCTACTCGTGCTTAGATGTGCCGAGCGAAAATATTTTGTTGTGAAATCTTTTGGGTGTTCTCGCAATCGCGGGGTACAGTTTTCGTGAACCCTAACTGTGAAAATTCACATGTAAATGTGTATTTTTAGCAGCACCTCCGTTCCTTTCATTTCGCCACTGCTGCTCCGCTATAGCGGCGCATTTCCTTTCAGGCATGGCAGCGCGCGCACGCACACACACAGACACACACACACGCACGCGCGCATACGCGCACACATACACACACGCACACACACACGCACGCTCGCATGTACACACGCGCGCACACTTGCACCATAAGCAGGCGCCACGCGCATGCACGCCAACGAGCGCGCGCGCTCACACACACACCAGACAGGCGCGCGCACACTCTCTGAACCCTGCCTGAATACACACATTTTCATGTGAAAAGCACAGCCCTAGTTTAGCGCAGTGCGCTCGCGCTTGCGTGTATGTGTGTATGTGTATGTGTTAGGGTCCTCATTTTCAGCGGCGGCGGGATAAAATATTGATTCTTTTCAGCAATCGATTTTCCCCGGTTGTTTGCGAGCTAGCTGCGTGCGGCTGCGCCCTTGCCACTGCGCAGCGAGGCTGCTTTTGCCGCCGCGGAGAAATCTAGCGTTGACCCAGTTGATTTTTTGCCGTTCGTACGGAAGGGTGTTCTCGTGCGATGATGATGGTGGTGGTGCGCACGTAACGACGACCCATCTCTATGCCTCAGATGCCTAATAGGTCTCTCTACTCGGCCTGTTCGTCGTCGTCGTCGTCGTCGTCGTGGCATGTCATAACGCAAGAGGATTCTGCACACGTGCAGTGCAGCAGTAAGCAGCACCTTAGGAAGATGCGATGTGGTGGGTGCACGCCCGTTGTGTGAGCGTCGTTGTTAAACAAGCGTTGATTCTGAGCCATGTCCGTTATTATGTCGTGAGCTGCCGCTTTGTCTTGTGTGTGTGTCATCTGTGATGTACATGTATGTGTGTTCACGGGCAGCAGGGATGGCACCCAACAATGCGGTGTCTCGTGATGCATTATAGGCTTAGTGAGGCAACTTCCTGGATTTCTTTCACAGGGGCTTCGTAACGCTTGCTCGTATGTGTTAGGGAGGGCACTCGTTTCTTCCCCCTTCCTCTCTCCTCCTCCCCTCTCTGTCGCTTCCTCTTATTTTCTCCATTCCTTCTCCCTCCCTCCTGCCTTCCCCTCTCTCTCGCTTTCTCTTACTCTCAGCCTTTCTCCTGTCTCCCCCTGTTCCATTCTCCTGTGATCTCCTTAATTCTCCCCTATCTCTCTCTTGCTCTTTTTCATTGCGTCTCTCCCGCCTGTCGCTCTCAGTCGCCTTTCCATTATCTCTCTTTCTCTCTCTCTCTCTCTCTCTCTCTCTCTCTCTCTCTCTCTCTCTCTCTCTCTTCTCCTCTCTTCTCTCTTTTCTTCTTTTCTTTCGCTCTCTCTCTCTCTCTCTCTCTCTTTTCTTCTTTTCTTTCGCTCTCTCTCTCCCTCTCCCCTCTCTCTATTTCTCTTTCTCTCTCTCGTTCTCTCATTCTCTCTCTCATTATCTCTCTCTCTCCCCCTCTCTCTTTCTTTCTCTCTCTCCCTCTCTCATGCTCTCTCTCATTCTCTCTCTCTCTCTCTCTCTCTCTCTCTCTCTCTCTCTCTCTCTCTCTCTCTCTCTCTCTCTTCTCCTCCTCCTCCTCTGTTTCACGCACGAATCCTCGTGATATGGTGGCACGTCTAATTTGCACGTATTTCTATTATGTATGCGTATAACATCAATGCGTAGGACATCATCTTATTGCCCAAGAGCCGGCAGAAACGCGGCTAATGTGTAAGCTGTGTTTGCGGCTGGTTCGCAATTTGTGAATAGATTTCAATTATACCCTGCACGCATGCGGGCATACACGCACGAGTCACATACTCGCTGCCTTCTAGCCGCGTTTGCGTGTCAGCCTACATGTAGGAGAAATGCTATGTTGACGTTGGCGTTTTGCTGTTACCTGGAAAATTTGCTTGCATCTCGTGTGCTTACGCGTGTTTTCATGTTCTGACGTACACGTTCTAGTACGTGCTGGTTTAGGTTCAGAGTTTTTATTCTTTCCTCGACGAGAAAAGTCGTTGTATTTGAGTATCACTGGTTGTTGATGATTGTGTCGTATAACTATAAGTTTTATTGCATCGCATAAGAGTAAATAATATATATGTATATTGGGAACAAAAGGTGTAATATTTTCAGTTGCCAGGATTCAGCTGGCTAATCTCTTTTGCATGTTTAGCGAGGAAAATTCTGGTAACTTATTGCAGCGAGCTTGCATCGGGTATAATTGCAATTATTTTAATACTAGCCCAATTTTCACAACGGTGAACGTTTTTTATAGCTTCTTTATATTTTACAACTTTTTAATCTGCATTAGGTTGAATTAATGTGTTATCAAGAAAATTACGTAGTTAAATTTTAATACGAGTAATTTTATTTAAAAAAACTTGCAAAAAATGAGCAGGTTGCCTGTTTCATTGTGTTTGGAATTTTTTAATCAACTGCTAGTACAGCATATCTTGATTAGTTAATGTAGTATATACACAATGTCGATTACAATAGGTATTACTCATAAATGAGGGCGTACGCATCAGTGTGTGCTATACTGTATCTAGGTAGATTCTACATCTCATGAACCAATAATTGGACATGCGACCGGTGAAACTTCAAAGCAGCTCTTCTAAATAATTTAGCAACTATACGTGTATATGAACAGGCAGAGGGGCAGATGTGCTTGTTCGCACTAACATATTTGTTTTTATACGTTTCTTATGCGCGCGCTCTGTGCTGGATGGGGGGGGGGACGCGACGAGAGTCTAGGTCATCTTCCGCGCTTAAAAGATGGCTCTGCCGACCTAATGAAGGTGGCCCCTGCTGCAGCCAGCTATATCGATTCTCTGTCGCATCGCTCGACTTAACGGTGTTCTGTTTACTTGCAGGTAAACGCCATTTGGTCGTAGCTTGACGCAAAGACGCAAGAAGCACGCGCGAAGAGGGAGTTGACGACCAGGAGTGCCAGCGAGCTGAGCGAGGAAGCAGACAGAGGAGGGAGGCAGGCGGAGGTCGTTCGGGGTCACGAATGGCAATGATGATGGAGGAGAGTGTGAGCATGTACCCCGGCATGAAGCCTCCCGAGCAGATCACCGTCGTCGAGAGCAGCGAGGAGGTGTCGTCGAACGAGGACGCCGCCGACTACCTGCACAACAACGACGCGTCCGAGAACTCGCCGGCAACGATCACCGACACGGAGAGCCGGCCGGACGAGTTGCTGCTGTCGGCGGTGTCGTCGTCGCTGTTGCCGGCGCCGTCGCTGTTGCCGGCGGCGTCGTCGTCGTCGCTGTTGCCGGCGGCGACCGGCAAGCGCCTCGGCGACGACTACGGCGAGATGTCGAGCCGCAAGCGCCGCAAGCAGTCGAACCCCGTGCGCGTCGCGACGATGGCGCGCGCGAGCGCGCCGCTCGCCGGCGCCGAGGAGGAGAAGAATGACGCCGCCGCCACCCTCGCGGGGGAGGAGGCGGAGGGAGAGCGCGAGGACGAGGAGGAGGGGGAGGCAGAGGACGAGACGGCGGCGGCCGCGGCGGGTAAAGATGATACGGGTGAAAGCGACGCTGTGGTAAAGTGCGGGTACTGCGAGGCGCATTTTGCGGCCGAGGAGGACCTGCGCGCGCACGTGAGGCGGGCGCACGTCGCCGCCGGCGACTACACTAATCAGGGATCGGAAGAAAATACCTCGGACAGCGTCGCGCGCGACGACGTGTCTCCCAAGGAGCTCGACTGCATGGCGATGGGCCTGCCGTCGTCGATGGCAAACCAGATGTTCGTCATGAACTACCACAACGGCATGTCGATGCCGGTGGTTACTACGGGTAGTGGCAGCAGCAGCTGCGGCAGCATGCCTGCAAACATGGTTTACGGCTTGGACATGCGCGCGTCGGCCGCGCAGCCTCATGTGTCCAACGGTGGTACGGGTATGCGCATCTTTAACCGCGAGGCGTACTGTGACATCTGCAACAAGGAGTTTTGCAATAAATATTTCCTGAAGACCCACAAGGCGAACAAGCACGGCATCTACTCGGACTTCTCGTCGTCTGTACCGCAGTACCTCAGCAACTTCTACGGCGGCGGCGGCATGGACGTCATCCCGACCGCCATGCCGACCGCCATGCCGACCGCCATGCCGACCGCCATGCCGACGACCCCGCCAACGATCGTGTCCGGCGCCGAGTCTCCGCTCGTCGCTCCCGCCGACCCGAAGCCCGTTGACGACATCGCGACGACAATGGCTCTACCGGCGCCCTCTTCTGGGAGCAAGAAGAACTCGGGCGTCGTCGACCCTGAGGCATATTGCGACCTTTGCAAGAAGGAGTTCTGCAACAAGTACTTCCTGAAGAAGCACCGGCAGAACATCCACGGCATCGCGCCGAGCACTCCCGGCAGCACGACAGGCAGCACTCCCGGCGGCACGACGGGCAGCACTCCCGGCGGAGGCATCATCGGGAAGATGCCTTCCTCCGCGCTGAAGCACGAGGGGATGGCGGTCGTGTCGGCGACGATGGGTGGCGCCGGCGCCTGCGGGGAGTCGCTCGCATCTCAGGGAGAGTCGTCGCAGGACAGCGGCACCGTGGTGGAGGCGAACGGCGTCATCACCGACTTGGAAGCGTACTGCGAGCTCTGCAAGAAGCAGTTCTGCAACAAGTACTTCCTGCGCAGCCACAAGCTGAACATGCACGGCATCGGATTGTCGGGCGGCAACGGTGGATACTCGCTGAGTCTCGTCTCGCCGACGATGGTGCCGGCGCCACGCATGGTGCCGCCGGCTATCCTGTGGAACCCGGGGAAGGTGTCGCCGCACCGCGCGCAGGCTGGCGACGACGTCAAGCCGCCGCCGTCCGACCTGCCGCCACTGATGAGCGGCATTGAGGCTGTCTGCAACATCTGTCAGAAGGCGTTCCACAACATCTACTATCTGCACCAGCATAAGCTGACGAAGCACTGCGGAGGTGGCGGGGGCGGCGTCGACGAAGCCGCCGTGCCGCAGATCAACGGCGGGTCGGCGTCGCCGAACGGACGTGCAGCCGCCGTCGCCGACGACGACGATAAGGAGGAGGTGTGCGGCGTCTGCCAGCAGTCGTTCGCGAACAAGGAGTTCCTGAAGATCCACATCTTCAACTTCCACAGGCTGATGCTGGGCGAGGAGAAGGGCGGCGGCAGCGGCGGCGGCGCGGCGGGGGAGGAGGCAGGCGGCGGCAGCAAGCAGGGCATGTCGGAAGAAATGCGAGACGCGATGGTCAACCAGCACCTGCAGGAGGCGTTCGCCGCCAAGCAGAAGGAGCAGGTCATCTGCGACATCTGCAACAAGGAGGTGTGCAACAAGTACTTCCTGCGCGCGCACAAGATGCAGCAGCACGGCGTGCTGTCGTCTGGCGACGAGCCCGGCGGTCAGTCAGCGTCCAGCGGAGGCGGCGGCCTGAGTCCCGGCCAGCGCACGCTCAGCAGCGGCGACATCCGTCGCAGCGGCGGCGGCGCGTCGATGGCTGATCGCTCGCGTCACATGTCGGCTGACATGCAGTTCGGCGGCCTGAAGATGGATCCCGGCGCGATGCACCTCCCGGGCGAGATGAAGTACAGCGAGATAATGAAGATGGACGCTCTGCAGGACCGCATGGCGTTCAACATGGCGATGGCGGCCGGCATGCCGCCGCTCGTGCCGAGCGAGCGCCGCAAGTCGGGTCAGGTCGGCATCGTCGACCCGGAGTCGTACTGCCACATCTGCAAGAAGGAGTTCTGCAGCAAGTACTTCCTGAAGACCCACAAGATGAACATACACGGCATCCAGCCGGACCAGACACCAACCTCTCAGGGAACTAAGGGTGTCTACCTACAGTCAAGTCCCGCGACGTCGGACGCCGCGGTCAAGGAGGCCAACTCGGTCCAGGCAATGGTCGGCATTGGGCACACGGGCAGTCAGGAGCCGCCCAGTGCCGGCATCTTCTCAGGGCGAAACTTCTGTGACATCTGCAACAAGGAGCTGTGCAATAAGTATTTCCTCAAGACGCACATGTTGAAGATGCACGGGATTTTCATGGAAGACAAGAGTCCGCTACCGTCGGGCATGCCGAACGCGCTCGCGGCGTCGCCGAGCCTCACCAGTCTACCTCCGCCGCCGAAGCAGGACGGCGGCAAGAATCCCACCCACATCGTCGGCTGCAACCTGTGCAGCAAGGAGTTTGCGAACCGCTACTTCCTCGACATGCACAAGATGAACGCGCACGGCGTCCCGCCCGAGCGCGGCGACGGCGAGCCGGGCCTCGAGACGAGCTCGGTGAAGTCGGGCGACAGCGCGGGCGCCGCGCCGCCGCGCTTCTACAACCACTACAGCGAGGTGTGCCACATCTGCGAGCGCCGCTTCAAGAGCGTCAAGTGGCTGCGCGCGCACCTGATGGCCGACCACGGCGACGTGCTCAAGGAGCAGCAGCTGAACAGCAACATTCCGGCGGCGGCGGCGGCGGGCGCGGCCGAACCCAAGGCGTGCGATGTCTGCGGGGCCTGCTTCAACGACTTTGTCTCCCTGCAGATCCACTTCATAAAGGATCACAAGCTCGACCTGAAGACCGGCGGCGGACAGCAGGAGATGGCGCCGCCGTTCCCGGGGCCGTGTGCGCCGCCCGAGTCGATGCCGCAGCTGCCGCGCTGGCATCCGGACGCCTACAACCAGCGCGTCATGGACTGGGAGTGGCAGGTCGGGATGGGCGGTGGCGCGGGGAGGAGGGCGTCGCCGGGGGCGGGGCGCGCGGCGATGAAGAAGCGTCTCTACACCTGCTCGTTCTGCCCGTTCTCGACGCGCCTGCTCTCCAACCTCTATGCACACGAGAAGCGCCACCGCACGCCGCAGCACCAGCTGTCGGCGTACCACGGCAAGAAGCACGTGTGCAAGCACTGCAGCCGCGCCTACAGCAACCGCGCGAGCCTCGAGCGCCACCTCATGCTGCACGAGTCGAGCAGCAAGATGTACGAGCCGGGCATGGTCAGCCGTCCGGCCGCAGCATCCTCGGGCGGCGACCCCGCCGCGAAACCGACAGCCGGCCAACCGACGACGGGTAAGGCGAAGCGTTTCCGCTGCTCGCAGTGCAGCGCCAAGTTTCCGTCGAAGCAGCAGTGCCGCGCGCACATCCGTGCGAGCCACAAGCGCGCGCCTCTGCCGCCGCCGCCGCCGGCCGTCGAGGTTTACAACTGCAAGCGCTGCGACTTTACGACGTCGCTCTTTTCGGCCGTGCGCGAGCACCTGCTCAAGTCGCACGTGTGCGAGGTGAACACGGACTCGTACGAGGTCGTCAAGAAGCCCGAGACGGCAGCGACGGCAGACGCTCGCGGCAGCCCGTCGTCGAACAAGGAGAACCCGACGCGTCGGCGCGCGCGCCGCGACAGCGAGGGGGCGGCGTCCGGCAACGAGGAGAACCAGGAGAAGGCCGACGACGCGAAGAAACCGCCCATCTGCTACGCGACGCCGTTCAACCTGAACAGCCAGACGTCGTTCATCATGCAGCCGTTCATTGTCAAGGAGTCGGACGTCGAGGAGAGCAGCGTGTTCGTGACGTCGCTAGTCTACCTGCCCGTGCGCTCAAAGGTCCTCCACGAAGTCAAGTCCGGCTTCACGCTGACCCCCACAGAGCACTGAATGTCCGGTCGGTCGGTCGGTCACTACTCATGGCCTATATCGGTGTGTGCGCGTGTAGTAGATTCACAGACGGTCGCTTCTACCTCATCATCTGCTCATCTTCTCGACAACCCGGCAACGGTTAAGTTGGAAGTCTTATTTATTGTGTTTAAAACTACCTCATCCGAACAGCAGTAACTCCGAAGACTACTTGCTCTGCTGTTTGGACAGTTTCGAAGAGAAAGAGAAAGCAGAGTTGCATCGCATCAAGCTAGAGATGAACTACTACGCAACGCCGCTGAGACCGATTACGCGGAAGGCATCGCGTTTTTATTTCTCTTCGATCTTTTTCCGCCGGGAGGGCTGCATGATCGAGACAAGATACGATGACGTACGGGTTTGTGCATGTGGCGGATTTTGCGCGCCGGCGCCGAAGATGTTAATGACGCAGCGTGTGTCGGTGATCGACGTTGGCCTACCCTCGTGCTGAAGCCGTCATTACGATGGTCTATTATTGTACTGGACTACCTTGAGAAGCCTGACGTTGCCGCTACTTTAGATTCGCACACACGGTATTCCCCCGCAACGACATTCGAGGTGACCCTGCGACATTTACGATCGGCAGGAGTCCGCGAGCCTTGCTCCCTGTCCCACCCCTCGCACTGTGCTGGCCAATGTCACGCGGCCAATGTCAAGTGGAAGGCCGAGACTTGTCTCATCGCCATGACGACCGCAACGCCCCGATGCAAGTCCTGTTGCCGGGACGCCAGCTTCTGCCCCCGTCTACCGAGTCTCGTCGCCACGACATCCAGTTTCTGCCTCCGAGGTGACGTCGACAACATCGTGGGTCAGCTCGCCGTGGTTCCTCCGAGGGAAAGCCAGCGAGACATTCCATCCGGCCGACCGCTGCAGCACCATCAGCCAATCAAGCGGGTCAATGCACGTTAAAGAACCAAAGAAAAATCCAAGGTAGGACTAGGAATATAGGTGTTTGTGTGGAAAAAAATATCAGTATGTATGTTGCGTGCTGTAACTCTACTATTGAACTATGACCAAATTTCGCGTGGACCACCCTATATACAGTAGTTCAGTGTTGTGGAATAGAGAAGAGTATAATGGCCACATCGTACCGCAATGTATTCTATTAATGGATTTGGTTGTTTGTCAACCGCGTTTTGCCGGCATGCGTCCTCTGGTGGTTGCCACGGCGATCAACCAGCACGTTTTCCTAACATGTATAGTATTGTTTGTATTGACGATGACGTATTTTCTTTCGCTCACATAACAGTTGCTACTATAAGACGTACGGTCGTATGATTTCGTATGAAAGTGTTTTCATGAACTAACTAACTAGTACTCACCACGATCGCACTCGTGTCGACCGCAGAGGACGCATGCTCGCCGTAAAGAATTAAATTGTCGATGATTGGTAAACTTTTTGTTTCGTATACTATGATACATAAAGAAATATTTAACCACTTGGGAGAGAACAACACAGCTTTATATTAGTGCTAGCCTCGTGTGTTTCATGTAACTAGTCTTGAGCATGTTAGGGTCAAGTTGCTGTCATACCAAATCTTTGTCCATTTCGGGTGTCTTTTGCCAGGTGTACCTCAATATCAGGGATGATGTTAGAATTATTGTCTGTATTATTTATTTTAAAATTTTATCCATTGCTGTGCGGTTATATTGAATGAATATTACAATAATGTGAAGGAGCGATTGATTGCGGAAAATGCACCGTGTGTATCCCTATATAAGATGGTCTCTCTGCCAGTGACTGTGCACCTACTACCTACATGTATTTTCTCGTCTTGCCGTGCGATTAACAACAACAGTAAGGGTGTATTATTACCATAATATTCAGAAATGCTGAGCAGCGAGAGCTCAGCTTGAAATGAGGTCATACCATTGATTTATGCTAAGCTTCTTTAAATCAAGACCGCACCATTCCGAACGGCAGGGGGGTGGGAGGGAGGCCGCGGCCATCCAATTTATGCACAGATCCCAAATTAATGCCGAGATAATGAAATGACATTATTGATGTTGCGCTAAGTTGCCGACTGTATGCGCGAGCGCTATAATTAGCGGAGTCGTTGATGCCACTGTACCGTCCCTCAAAGAAGCTAAATGATAGATCCGTTGAATAATACGCGACAGTGTTACTACGTCTCTCTTCTTTATGTCGCTCATTCGATCTCGTTTTCTCTCTCTCTCTCTCTCTCTCTCTCTCATCTCTCGCCTTTCTTTCTCTCTCTTTCACGCGCGCGCACTCTATGTCGCTCATTCGATATCTCGCTCTCTCTCTTTCTCTCTCACTCGATCTCATTCTCTGTTTTGCTCTCTCTATCTCCCTCTCTCTCGTTCTCTTTCTTTCTATTTTCCCCTCTCTCGTTCTTTCTCCCCCTCTCGCTCTCTCTCTCTCTCTCTCTCTCCTCTCTGCTCTCTCTCTCCTCTCTCTCTCCTCTCTCTTTCGTTCTTTCTCCCCACGCCTCTGGCGCTCTCTCTCTTCTCCTCCTCTCTCTCTCTCGTCTCCTCTGCTGCCTCTCTCTCTCTCTCTCCTCTCTCTCTCTTTCTCTCTTTCTCTCTCTTATCCTCTCTCTCTCTCTCTCTCTCTCTCTCTCTCTCTCTCTCTGTGTTGTGTGTGTGTGTGTGCGTGCGTGCGTGTGTGTGTTCGTGCAAGATTACACTGATTATTTGCTTTCAAATTACTGGACGTGTGCCCCGACGAGCAATTTCTAACATTTCCCAGCCCAGCTTTCCCACGTACGATTGTCTGGGTGTTCGGCGCTGACCGAATAAACCGCCAAAAGCACAAAGAAATTCGTCACGCTTTTATCAACAAACTCCCCCCCCCCCCCGTATTCAGATTTGCAATATGAAATTCAATTCACTCGAGTCGCATTCGATATGAAATCGGAACCGAAGATCCACCGTCCGCGGCGGGCACTGTTGCTGCTCGCCCCCCGAATTTTGCGTTTCGAGTGCGGGCAAATTTCATCTGCGTGAAGTAGGTCACGGATGATGGATGCTGCGAGGATGATGATGAAAACCCGCGGCACTACGGCAACAATGTGTTTGCGCTCGCTTCGCTGTCAGCTAGGGAAGCTGCAAGAACCGCAGCGGGGAAAAAATTGATCGCGCTCGCGGATGCGTGCGTAGGTTCCGGCTTTGTTGTTTACGCGTCGCCGTGGCGACGCGTACCCGCGCGTCCGATGCTGCTGCGATGCTCGCGTTCGATTTCGAGTTGCCATCCGTGTAATGATTCGCTCGTGCGTGCGCGTGTCTTCGTTCCAGGAATTCGTAGCAAGGCCCGCCTGCAATCCTGCCGCAAATTAAATCGTAGCAATCATAAGCGCGCTGTGATCCATCCATCTTCGGGCAACACGAGATGCGTGCGTGCTTGCGTGCGAGTAGCCGCAGCAGTGATCGAGGGCGTCGTGAAATACAGTGTCGCTTTCAAAAATTTACGGCGTAAATTTGAGGAATTATTGATTTTATCGTTAGCGAAAAATGCGTTTTTGGCTCACGTGTTTTTCTTCAATTTATCGAGGCTGCAGTTTTTCGGCGTGATGAGGCTATGCGAGCCTCTTCTGCCAGCCGCTCCCCACGTCCCTGCCGCCTTTATATTTGCTGTAGCTTATTCCGAGTACATTTAATTTCTTCTGGGCGAGCGACACAGTGTTTGTGGGAACAATGACGAGCAGGCGGTAATGCAACCCCTTATCTGCCTAGCAGGGGTTTTGTTTTCAATTGACCCGCGGCCCCAGCTCTCTCGCGCCAGGTCCGGTCTCTTTGTTTGTCCGTGTCCACTAAAATGAGTCACTGCGGGCTAAAATTAGCAAAATGCAATTAGCGGCGCTGGTCATCGGGAATTAGGGTCTCTGATTACTGCGCGCATTTAATTATTTCACGGGCGGGCGAAAAAAATTTAATAAGTTTCCATTTCCATGGCAACGGGAGCCTGCAGGCGTGCTGAATATGCAATGCGTTGTCAGGGCGACAGTTTTATGTTCCTTCAACAGCATTTCTGGGAATTGGCTGCATTATTGAGTGAAGGAAATTTTGCCGAGCGAATAAGGGGGTGGCCGGGATTATGAGTAGTTTTATTGCCTCAGTGGGGACGTGGCTTTTGGCGAAGATGCTGTAATGAATGAATGAAAGACCGTGTTTGCCTTTGTCATATCTCGCCTAGGAGCGCCGAGATTTCTCTCGTACTATACTTCTGTCGGCTGCGCGCGCGCGTACTGCATTTCCTGCAGCGTTCCTCTATTTTCTTTGTTTGATTAGTCACAAAGGGAGCAGGGTGTTAGATGCTACTAATTCCATGATCGTCTCTTATGTGCATGTGCACGCATGTGCATGTACGAACGTACATACATCTGTGTGTTTGTGTGCGTTTGTGAGTGCGTGTGTGTGTGTGTGTGTGTGTGTGCGCGCGCGCGTGTGTGCGTGCGTGCGTGTGTGTGTTTCTGTGTATGTGTGTAATGCAGTTGCCGTAGCACGAGCGTTGTAAAATGAGTTGGGCCGCTAATCGATTTCACTTCCGTAGCTAGTAGACGCACACCCGTGGTGAGAAGAGAGGAAGAATAGACGAAATAACTAACAGGGAACATCAAAGGTGAATTCCTGGAGAGGAACACAAAGCATGGGCCCGGTGCGCAGGAGATACCATCACTGCCTCCTTTGTTTGCGATGCGCGTACTTGCGTGCGCTCCCCCCCGAAACCGGAGAATTGTTAGACCGCGTCCATTTTAAAACAAAAGACCTGCCCCGTTTATAGTACTCATTCAGCGGCAGTATCGCGTACGCGGAAAAAAACCAGAACTGTGCCATTATCTCTGTTTTAACTGGGAGTCAGGTAACCCATTCATTACCAGCGCCCCAAATGTCTACGATAATGATGGCTTGCGCGTCGCAAATTCGCCCAGTTCACCATTTCACGACCAGCGCATTGTCTCAGCGGTCGATGGGGAGACAGCTGGTTGCCCAACTAATGAAATTTTGCGACGTGTCGACAATGGTGTAATTAAGGCAAAATTGATTGGAATTCCGCTCTGTGTCTGAACTGGACAGGTCGTTGCCAAGCCTTTGTGCACGGCCGCTGCTGCCGCTGTTGGTTTTGCAATTTTAGCCCGGCCATGGGAATGGAATTTCCAACGATTTGCACCTCGTATCTACGTATGACTAGTATTGACTACTGTACCCTTTGTTTGACTCGGATGTTACGGACCGATTGTGTGTTTTACGCAGAAAAAACGCGCTGTTTCAGCCGAAAGTCACTAAGATTCGTGCGTACTGGATTCGGTAGATTCACCGTGCGAAATAGCATTCCCAACCATCGTTCGGTTACATCGAGCGGTCGCAAGGCGAATTTTACTCTAAACCTGCCGATTTCAATCAAGTCTAACAAATTTGGGGGAAAATTTTGTGCCTGGAAAATTGGACGCCATCTCGGCGTGATCGATTGGAAATGGCAGTGGTCGAGAGAGTCTTGCCGTTAACGTATACGCAAACAGTCGTCTGCTGCATTATTTAAAACAAATGCGTTTTTATTACATCGCGTGGCGTTTCCATCTGCACATAGCCGAGCTGCGCGAGCGAGCGCCTTTGTGAGTACATGTACGCGGTACTAAGTGCGAGCTCTGGATGTGTGTATGTATGCATCAGAAATTCGTCATGTGCAATGTTTCACAGATTCTCCAAACAGAACGGGCTATTGACGCACGCGGGCATTGTACGCCGTGGTGCGTACACCGCATTCGCAATTTCAGAGACGACGACGAAATATATTCATTCATTCGCCTCGTGCTCCTCTTTTATCAGGCTGCGATTTTTATTTGCTCAGCAAAATGATATATAGGGAAGGACTGTGGGCAAACAGACGTAGGTTTGTTAGTGGCCGGAGCGTGCTGTAGGCCTATCGCAGGATTTATCTGTGCACTGGTGGCTCGATGGCGCCTTTTAACATTTTTATTATTGCGCAGTTTCAAGGCGGGTACCTGCAGGAATGGCAACCGGATCTGCAGATTTCTAGTGTTAACGCAGATAATAGTGCTGGTGCGGTGCTTGTTTAGATGGAAATGAACGATATCTGGGTTTGCACCGTAGTCGGGGTAGACGTCATAGGAGGTAACCGTGAGACGCGTGAATTTCCACGATAGCAGTTGCGATGCGTGGGGTGGGGTGGGGGGGGTGCGGAGACTGACCTCGCTTTTATATTATAAATGAACCGAGCATGTTTGCTAAATGGTAACTTTCTGGTTACCAAGCAACGGAAATTGTTTGAATTTGCAGGGCTCGCCGGTCGATAGTTGAATCACGTGGTATACGGGGGTGTAAGTAAGTATGATGCGTGAGTGCGTACACGCACGCACGCACGCACACATACACACACACACACACAACACAACATCACACACACACCACACACACACACACACCACACACACACCACCACACCACACACACACACACACACACACACACACACACACACACACACACACAAGCAGCAGCAGCAGCAGTAGCTAGGTTGAGAGGCAGAGAGGTGCGTTTTATCAAATTGCTCGAACGCTGTGCCGGAGTCGAGTGTTTATAGGCAGTGATATCAATAACGCTCGGACCAGATAAACACGCATCTGTTTGCTTTCATCTGCGAAAACATTTATAGTCCGCTAGCGCAAAAAAAATGCCTGACCCAGTTCCCAAACTCCCGGACACGGAGAGCGGTGAGGGCGAATGTTTTAAAAGAGCGACCCCGTGTTTTCGGCCGACCTTGAGGAGTGCCTTCCTTGTTCAAAGTTTACAGCGCGACTGTCCGTCACCCTTGTGCGAAAAAGATTTCCAGATGGGATTTGAGCGGAGCGGATTTTTTAACGCGAAAACTGGACGGTAAAAGCTCACAAATTGCTGTAATGCGCTCTCTCTCTCTTTCGCTCTCTCGATTTCCCTCGAAAACATTACGGAGGTACGGATCACACACTTGCCATTGTCGGGTCTCCTGAAAGAGAGCTCTCTGTTGTGACAGGCCAAAGTCTAACAAAAACAGGCAAGGATTAGCCCGCTGAAGTTTCCTGCCACCAACAAAAGTGACCATATGTCAGCGGCCCGCTCGGCGATTAAACTGCAAACCAGTTTTTAATTGGAGAAATTATTTCATTTTATGTTATTTTAGCAAACGCTTATAGCTGCCAGTCTCGCTGCGACAGCCCCCGCTGTGCAAATGGCTTTGCGGCATGGTCAGGGGCCGATGTGCAAATCGGGTTTAATGCTCATTTTGACAATAGGCCTTGTTTGAGGAGGCGACACGCGCATTATCGTAGGTGTTGGTCATGGAACGTTGGCAGTTTTCATGATGCACTTAATCCTGCTTTAATTTACTTGACATTATTGGATTAAAAATAACTTGCTCGCGTCTATCATCATTTAGCACGTACACCGGCTATTCTTCACGCTTCACACCCGATCTATATGTCTGCCGTCGTATGTACATACGCGCTGCAAAGGCTTTGTGTGACGGAGCCGTAAAAGGTTCCCGTTCAAATCCAAGATAATACGATGCCCCCCCCCCCTTGCCATCGGAAACCATCCAATTCAATCGTTTCCCCGAGATTAGGACATCAACCGTGTATTTCGTCCATTATCCACAATTTCGTTTAGAAGAGCAAATGCGTAAATGTCTCTGCGCGTATTGTTGTACTGTCTCTGCGCGTATCGTTGTACTGTCTCTGCGCGTATCGTTGTACTGTTTGAGCGCAGCATTATGACGTACGTACGGCGTATCTATTCGTTTCCACGCACGCCAGTCACTGCGGTTGGCCACATGCACGTTCGGACGACCGCATTTCCATATTAGGTATCATTGAAAACATGTTATTTACCAACAGCCTCGTTACAGATGACAGATTGTGTTGCCGTGCAAATGCGCCGGTGCGCCTATTTACAAAACGATTTCAACTGAATAATCAGGCGTGTGGCCGATGGCTGGGTTAGAAAGAGAGATATTTTACATTTCCGCGGTCGGTGCGCGGCGTCGGTGCGCCAGCACTCTGTCCCCTGGTCCCGGCCGTCATTGCTGAAAGGCCCGGCCGCCATTATGATCGCCAGATGAAACAGTAATCCGTGAATGGTGCTCGTGGCTTATTATAAATCATAATAAATATTCGGTAGTGGTCCTCACCGCGCGAAAACAGCTCCATTCTCTGCGCCGCAGATTCACGCCGAGAAATCCGCGCCTATATTAGCCATATTGTAACTCTTTATGTGCAGAATGACGCGATTTTTTTTCTGTGGGGTGGAAGGGGGGTGGCTTTTGCAGATTTTCGCGTGGTTTTCACCCAAACCTACACCTGGCTTTGCGTCATTGTGTCCCCGGGGGGAAACGGGCCCCGCAGAGGCGTCTTTGTCGCGACGGTTTAACTCCGTCGCTCGATTCCATTTGCCTACGGTGCACCCGTAATTATTTTTTCTAACTGAAAAATTAGAAAAATTAGCCCGCTAACGCTCGCCGTGCCATTCATCGTTCTGCTGGGCATCTGGCCTCGTCGGGCCGGAGTCGTCTGTGTGAGACCGACCTGCGGGCCATCACCGCTAGTCGCTGTGTTTTTTTTGTTAACACCTTAACTCGTCGCTGTTGTGACTCTCGGTCGTTAGTTTGGCTTGACAGATTGATCGGAATTGTATCGGGCATTGATAGACGGGCGCGGAACCTCACGCCCGCTTTCTACCGCGCACCTTATCACCTGGCGTGCCGCCCGGGCTCTGTTGCGCCCACGTTGTCCGTGCACCCACGCCGCCGCCGCCGAGCATAGAGAACCCCTTGGTCTGCACATCCGTTTAATTTTTTGCAGTTTTCGGCCCAAAAATCCGTTGCACCTGGCTCGCTTTTGTGCGCGATTGTTGGGCAAGGTTTTAAGTTCAAATTGTGATTTACCGAAATGGGTCTTTTGTGAGCTGGGTCACCAGATGCCGAGCCAAGGTCGTGCGCTGGCCCACGCTGGGGGGAGGCTTTCAGCTCTCTGGCTCTCGCGTGCGGGGGCAGCCTGTAGGGGGGAGAATTGTTTGGTAATCGGATACGTGTAACACCAGTGCGCGGGGTCTCCGACGGCAGCGGGCCATCTTTTAACCCCTTTATCTCTCCGTAGGACAGTCATTGTTTTGACACGTCGGTGCGGTATGGGTCGGGCGGAGGTGCGAGCGATAGACGCGCGATCGCCTCCCACCTCCCGTCCGTGGCTGACGGGAAAATCGTAGTAATTTGCGCTGTCATCTTGCTGTCATATTTCACCGTTGAAACCGTGGATTAGTTGAAATTTCTGTTTGCGCGCCGAGTGTTTGGTTTTGTGCTTGCGTCCGTCGTCGTCGGCTCGTACTTGCGCCGTGCGGCGTGACCTGTTCGGCCTTGTTTGACTTTGAATGCTCCACCACCACCCCCTCCTCTTTTCACGAGTTTCTCCCCGAGTGAAAAATGCGGGCATGAAAAGATAGCTTTCAACGTGCGCCGAGCATAAACGCATAATCGTCGTGCATAGATGGCAGGCAAATTTTCGGCCGAGAATTGCGGCAAAATTTTTTTTAACGAGCCTCCGAGCTTGGCCATTCAGGCGGATGGTATGTAGGTCATATCAACAGTCGCGTGTGAATGTGCGCGCATTTTCTTTGGAAAATTGAGCGAAAATTTGCATAATCGCGCAGCTGTCGTGCGTTGCAGCCAGCGCTGATGCTGCGGTCAGCTCCCCCCCCCCCTCCCTCCTCCCTCGCACTCTTCTGCCGCCGCTGTCTCACACCGCATGATTGACCCCCCTTTGTTTGCTGTTTGTGGCAGCTAGCGATATGTTTTAGCACCGCTCCGTTGTACGCCCCTCCCCTCCCCCCACTACCACCACCCCGTATGTCGCGCCGCCAAAAGGGTGGCAGTAATAAGCCGAGAGCGGAGGGGAAAGTTTTCGTGGTTTTCCGGCACATGGTTCTTCACCCTGCTCTCTCGCGTCCATGTGGTAGCAGCTGCGCGAGGAATAAACAGGATTCTCGGGTTTTCAAACGAATTGGAGTTTGCGCTGGACACTGGCGGCTTTCAACACAAACTGGCCGTCGCCTGGGACGGGAAGCGCGTACCATAAGTTCATCTGTGCGCGTGCGTGGTGACGCGTGCGTGCTAGAGGCGCGTGCGTGCGTGCAGCAGCAGCAGCAGCCACCGAGTCTCTTTGTTTGCTACGCCGTGGTTTACATTGGGGCCATTTTTTTCGAAACTCGGGACGCTTTGCAGTGTCTGGTGCGGCAACGGAGAGCGTGCTTATATTTGCGAATATAGTGTAAATTTCTGTCTCAGGAAGTCTTATTAATGTGGTATTAATTAAGGCTGTGTTCAAAAGTTACTTAAAAATATCGAAGAATTTTTTTTTAATCGTACACGCACACGTACCGACCTTCCTAAAACACTTCCCTCTGATGCGAGCCTGGCTATTCGTCTAGAAACATACCCCAGTTTATAAAGTTTATTCTACATAATATCTAGGTTAATGGCTTGACAGGTTTGGCAGTCGGACAGACGGGGGCCTGTTAAAGAAACATCCTGTACATGTGTGTGTACAAATTGAAATTTGCGTTGCCCCGTCGAAGCGGGAGTGCCTAGTTGAAGTGGTGTTATGTTTCACCGGGTTGCCTTTACACAAGATGATCATATATTCACTCCGCCCACCATGGCCAGACCATAGCTAATATGTAATAGTTTGTATCTATGTTAACTATAAGTACTACTATAATATAGTTAGTATTTATATTAACTATAAGTACTACTATAATATAGTTAGTATTTATATTAACTATAAGTACTGCTATAATATAGTTAGTATCTATATTACCGAACAGCACTACTATAGTGTAGTTATAGTATCTATGTTAACTATAAGTACTACTATAACTGACTGAACTTTATGTCTAGTACTATATTAAGTGAGTGGACTCGACTGGAACTAAAAGGTGATCAAAGTGCTTTACTAGGCCACATGTAAGTTTCTGTTGCTTCAGGCGCGAGAAGCCGAAGCATTAGGTTGTTTCATCGATCACTGGTCGCACGTCTCTCTGTCCCTCCTTGCCTCTCTCTCTCCTCTCTCTCTTCTCTCTCTCTCTCGTCTCTCATCTCGTCCTCTCTCTCTCTCTCTCTCTCTCTCTCTCTTCGCTCTCGTCTCATCCTCTCTCCGTCTCGTCTCGCTCTTATCTTTCTCTCTCTCTCCGCTCCTATCCGTCGCTCTTTCTTCTCTCTCTCCCTCTCTCTCTCCCCTCTCGCTTCCCTTCTCTCTTCTTCTCTCTCTCTCGCTACCTTTCTACCGCTCTCTCCTCTCCCTCTCTCATCTCCCTCTCCTCTCTCCGACCCTCGTTCTCTCCTTCTCCTCTCACCTCCTCCTCTCTCTCTCTCATCCTCTCTCTCTCTCTCTCTCTCTCTCTCCTCTCTCTCTCCCCCCTCCCCCCTCTCTTCTCGTCTCTGCTCCCTCGTCGCATCATTACCGTGCTAAACGTGGCGTAACTGTGCGCCGGGCCAGAAGAAACCGCTTCGTCTCTATGATATACGGATTCTCCTTCGTCGTGGGGTCGCTCGGCCGCGTGAAGCTTGCTTGATGCGGGGCAGAGTCCGTATACGCTGAACGCGTAATTTCTTTCGTGCGTGGACGTACGCGAAACTGTTAGTCGCCAATGAGTCATCATCGGGAAGGGGGAGGGGGAGAGGAGGAGTGCGCTCGGAGGATGAGGGGGGCGTGATGGGAGAAGCGGGGGGAGGAGCGGGTGACACGTCTCATCAATGCTTACACCTGCATGCTGCGTGAGTGTCTAACCGCCGCCACCCCCTATCAGCGTCTCCAACCTCCGCCCTAGCACGCCCAAATGCGGGGGATGGGGGAGGGGTGATCCCCGCACCCCCAGCCACCCACACGCGGCGGTGGCACGTAGTAAATTGCTGTCGGGTTTGCAGTCGATAATGAGTGGCTTCGCGAGGAGAGGGCGGCTGCGGCGCGCAATTATATGCAAAATTCGCGGTCTTCCCCCATTTCGTGTCTTTTCACCGGCTTCGCGTAGATTGAAGGCAGACTTTTAACCGCGCCACCGCGCTTGAGGTTTGCTGACCCCGTCGTACCGTGGACCCTAAATGAAAGCGGCGTAGACCCCCTGCACCATCCACCACCTAACCGACAAGAGTAGTTGGTGGCTGCGGTATCTGCGGTGTACGCGGCATGGTGACAGATTCGAAGTTGGCTTTTGCTTTACCTCCGTGAATTTCGTCGGCAGGTGAAAGGCGAAGTCATTTGGACACTTTAGATGAAACAAGGGGTTAAGGTGGACGAAACTTAAAGAAGTACTCGTAGAATATACGAAGGATAAATTGGAATAATTCAGCGCAATACAATAACGTTACATACGCTACTATTTTGCCGATCTCAGACTCCAGTAACTATACTGCCAGTATCTGTCAACGCAATAGTCAGCAAATTTACAAACCCTCTCAGCATTTGTGCAAATATTTTGCTAAATGCTCACTTTAAAAACCGTACGTACGTCCATTTTCTGCGTGTATTATTGGATGTAGCAGCAAAACAGCAAAAACGATTAACCTTAGCTACCAACAAATTCGGTTAAATCCACTTTTACTGTAGCCGAGGTTGCCAATTCGAGAGCGTTAGGTAATGCTGGGTTTCTATTAAGTGGAACAGCTAAGTCTATAAACCCCGATACCGTACGTACGTGCTGCAGCAGCTAGCGTGCACCGGTTGTTGGCAGCGAGGTGTGTAATACTGCGACTAGGATAGATAAGTGTCACGCCAGGAGCAGCTTTGCGCGAACTCGAATGACGAACAGAAATCCTAATGCGTGATAATTACTGGCGACGTCCTTTGTGCGCGCGCGTTTTCGACAGGACGTGGCATTTACGCGCATACAACCGCGCCGGCCTACAATCAGCATGCTGACGACAGCCGAGAACGTTGAATTGCGATGATTTAGTTCACCGGACGCGGGCGTGCGCGCGCGCGCGTCCATTCGCATTTTAAAAACGGGCCTCGATTGTTTAGACATGTTCCCAAGCCCCCCTGTTTAGGCCATTACCCACCTTTGACAAAACGTTTTGCGTATTCTCCGAGCCTCCACTAAGGGATATGATGTGTTACCGGTATAGTACGTCGATTTGTACTCGCGATGTATGTTTAAGGGATAAGTGTTAATTTTTGGTGATTTTACCCTGAAATACCTAAACGCTGCAGAACAGCCAGCACGCGGTGAGATTCATTCTCGCGTCGTGTGTAGGCTGGAATGCTTAGTGGATGCGTCTGCACCTCACGCGGAAACTCTGCGAATTAAACTTTTTAGCGAAAGTGCTTCTATTGCGTTTTTAGCCCAATTAAAATCTCTCCGAATCTTTTCTCATACGACTCGAGAATTTTTGCCGTCGCCGTTCGAGACCGCGTGGGCTGCTGCGCGCATGTTTCGTTATTATGGCAGATAAGATGCTGGTGCGGTTGCCATGGGAACAGATGCCTGGTTTATTCCAGTTGGCGCAGTGCGTTTTCATACGTCGGTTATAGCTAATGGCAGCATCTAAAAACATTAGTGTTCACTAGTAGCTTGTGACCTTTAGAGTCGATGCTACTTACTCGGATGCTAGGTACAGCCGTGATATTATTTTTCAAATAGTAATACAAGTGGCAAGGGCGTCGCGCTCTCCCCTCGTGCTGCCGTCGATCGTTACCGCAGCTTCGACACAGTTTTCGTTCTGTTAGCGCATTCTGACTAGTTCATAGGGTTGTTTGTGTCATTACGGGTGTACGGCGTAGTCTTGCGTATCGTATAGATAGATCATTGTCGATGCGAGGAAGGAACACCTTTATCGTGTTGGATCATTCTCGCAGCGTGAGTTTAGCCTATTTAATTTTAATGTCGTGGGTGCCGTACTTTCAAATTCCGCCTTATAAGGTATAATGTGCGTGCGTGCGTGCGTACGTGCGTGTTCGTGTATGTGTCCAACCTATATCAACTCAATTTTTCTCTGCACTTGCAATTCAGGATGAGAGAAAAAGCTGCAGATATTTCGAACGTTTTTGGTCGACCCACGACCATCCCTTCTAACGAAAGTGTCCGGAAAGCGATTGATACGGGGAAAAAACGGAAAACACAAAATCACATTGCAGGCGAATAACTTATTTTAAAGCAGTTACCTTGTAGAGAAAGAAACTAGACGTTCTTCGTAAACATCCCCGTGCGTCATTGATTTATTCTCCATGCAAAATGCAGGAAGGAATTCGCGGGCGAAGTCGATAGGGATTTCGATATACGAGTCTACGGGCACGAGAGAAATCGTCACCGTTTTTATCCGCTGTATTTCTTTCACCGCCATGTTTTCATTTTCGCTCAATATTTCGCAGCATTCATCGTCATCATCGTCGTCATTATCGTCGTCATCATCTTCGTCATCATCATCTTCGTCATCATCATCTTCGTCGTCGTCATCATCGTCGTCATCATCTTCGTCATCATCATCTTCGTCGTCGTCATCATCGTCGTCGTCGTCGTCGTCATCGTCATCTTCGTCGTCGTCGTCGTCGTCGTCGTCGTCGTCGTCATCGTCATCTTCGTCATCGTCATCGTCGTCGTCGGGTCGACCCGCACCCATCGAACACCTCGCGTTGGCGGCCTCCTGCTGTTTAATCCGTTGTTCACTTGAGAGAGAGCGCGAGAGAGCTGCGAGCTGGTATAGGGGCGGCGGCAGCGCTACAAGAGTGAAATTACCGCGTCCACCTCACGTCTCTTATCAGCTAACGCAGCCAGCGCGTGTTTGCACGCTGGCTTTATTTCCCCTGCGCGCACCGAAATGGCCCCGGCTGCCCCTGTCACATGTCAACGAGCTTGTTTGCAATCAAATTTTGATTTTGCGCCGCGGCGCGATATACGGACACAAGGAGAGAGAGCGAGAGAGAGAGAGAAGGGGGGAGTGGGGCCTTGACCCATATTTTAGTTCATATGTGCGATTCTCAACTATCTATTTAGCACGCGCAAAGGTCGTCGGATGCAGCCCCGGTTAGAGGCCCGGAATTTTTACAGCTGCTCGTTTTTTTCTCGGTTAGGTAGATAGGAGCGTCGTGCGTTTTACGGCTTTCGTATTTTTGTTTGTTTCGCGTCCCCTCCCCGTCCGCCCCATCCGCCCCGGCTATACGTTTACGACCGAGAGAGAGAGAGAGATGGAGAGAGGGTGTGTGCGTGGGGGCGAACACAGGTGTGGATTGTGACACCGACGCCCCCGCAGCGTATCGCTGAGCCACTTGAGGTTGATGATGATTGGTGCGAAGGCGCGCATCAGACCGTTCTTTGCCGACGAATTTCGTGTCAATTTCTGATGGTTGATGCGGCGCTGCCGTGGCGTCATCATCATCTCTGTCGGCTCATCTGTACGCAGACTCTCTCGCTAACGCACGCACGCACGCACGCACACGCACACACTCACGCGCAGCCGCACGCACACTCACGCGCACGCGCGCGCGCACACACACACACACATCATCTTACTCGCCGTCCGCATCTGTAGGCAGAGTTACTCTGAGCAGCATATCTGTAGCAGCCTAGGCTTCGTCGTCGTCGTCGTCGTCGTCGTCGTCGTCGTCGTCGTCGGTCGGATTCGTAGTGTCGTCGACTCGTTGGTGTGATGTCACGGCGAAGCAAGCATTACTTTTATCGGGCGTTTGTCGTCTTCGTTCGTCACACAGCGTCACGCCCGTAGCGTTATGGCGCACCCTCTCATCTCTCTCTCTCTCTCTCTCTCTCTCTCTCTCTCTCTCTCTCTCTCTCTCTCTCTCTCTCTCTC
>NW_014577196.1:298871-315595 GCF_000485595.1 Priapulus caudatus | reverse complement strand
GAGAGAGAGAGAGAGAGAGAGAGAGAGAGAGAGAGAGAGAGAGAGAGAGAGAGAGAGAGGCAGAGAGAGAAGAGAGAGAGAGAGAGAATGAGAAGAGAAAGAACAGAGAGAGAGAGAAAGAGGAGAGAAGAAAGAGAAAAGAGAGAGAGACGAGGAAAGGGAGATGAGATAGAGAGAGGAGAGAAGAGAGTGAGCGAGAGAGACGACAAGATAGAGAGAGAGAGAAGAGAGGTACTACTACTAGTTCGATGCGCGTGCGTGCGTGCGTGTGTTTCTTTCGCTTTTCGTTTCTGTCGGATGGATTATAGCTTCGCATACATAATTTATAGTTTAGCTGCATTCGTTGCCGTGCAATGGATCTGCGTGGTGGTAATTTGTTAAACATGAGGACAGCAAACAAGCAGGGACAATTATCTGTGGCACCCTGGCACCTGTGCGCGGGAGGAAGCCTCTCCTACACACACACGCACGCACGCACACACACACACACACACGCACACACACACGCACACACACACACACACACACACACATAGTATACACTAGCCTTGCGTAAACGCAAGCGGGGACAAAAAACGTTTGTCCGCTAGAAAAAATTAGGAGATGCATTATGACACAAATCGACGGATTCCTTAGTAGCTGCTAATCAGTCTATCGTCAGCGTGCTAACTGCTATGCTGGACATGACACCAGTTACACGACTTTGTAGGGAAAACATTCAAGCAGATGCAGAATTAATTTAACATAAATTAAATTTAATCTAATAGAATAAATTTTCCATAAGACGTATATACTGAGAGATTGCACTGTCCGATACGATTCATTCGTAAGGCAGAAGCATGAAACGCACGCACGCTCGCGCAGAAGGAATGGGATGAAGGAGAGAGAAGGGGGAGGGGCTACTCCTTATTTTCTCAAAAGAATTCCAGCGTAAAAGCAAACAGGGTTGCCGCATGCCGTTAGCGGGCAGGAATCGGCACAGGCAGTGGCAGTGTACAGCACTGCTATATCCGCCTGTAGTAGTAGTAATAGTAGTAGTAGTAGTAGCAGTAGCAGTAATAGTAGCAGCAGCAGCAGCAGCAGCAGCAGCAGCAGCAGCAGCAGCAGCAGCATTAGTAGTAGCAGCAGCAGCAGCAGCATTAGTAGTAGCAGTAGTAGTAGCAGCAGCAACAGCAGCAGCAGCAGCGTCAATGAGACGAACGATCTGATGCGTAGGGGATCACCCTTCTACAACTGGGGAATGCTTCGTTATACGCTCGAGTTTGGAGGCTGTAATGAAATCACCGGGGCTGAAGGCTGAGCTCGGCACTACAGACCCACTAGCGTATGTAATAGCTCGGTAATAGCAGTCAGCGTGTGGCACCCACCACCACCACCACCACCACACGCAGCATTCGATTGCCCGAGCAAAAACACCGCTGCTGCTACTAGTACTACTGCTGCTACTGTTTACTACTACCGCTGCCGCCGCTGCTGCTACTAGGACTATTACTACCGCCGCTGCTGCTGCTGTTGCTGCTACTGCTACGTACGCATATCTTTTATCGCGTCTCTCTCGTGCGCGCTCTCTCCCCCTTTCTCTCTCATGCATATTAACATGAATAAGTGAATTCTCTCTCGTCCACATTAACATGAATGAAACAATACGGATCACACACGCCACGTTCGTACACATACGTGCGCACGCACACGCTGTGTCACGTTCTCATCACGATCGGATATCGGGGAAAGGGCGCACGGCTATTTAGCGAAATGGTTTTAATTGAAGGCGTGTTAAAGCCCGTAGAGAGCGTCCCGAACAGTACCCATGTGTCCGCCTACGATATGAAGCTCGTACGTCATCGCACTTAAAGGATCACGCTTAATCTGCGCTCGCCCAAATGCTCAGCGCGTGTGTGCGTGCGTGTGCGCGTGGCCGTGGGTCCGTGTTGTGTCGTGTTCGCTGCTGCCGTGTGTTGCTGCGGATGCATTCGTTAAGCGAGCGTGAGTTTTAATTCGAAAGAATGACACAAACCGAACCGGCGGTCGCCGTGTCGTTCAAACGCAAATTCACGGTCGTTCGCACGCTCCCCAGCGCGCCATCCCACGACACGTGCCTACCACAGCACCCTTTCCTCGAAATAAAGTAGGAAAGACAATAGTGCGTAAATTCCCACGCAAAAGGCTACCCCACCGACAATTGTGCTTGCAGTGAATGAGTGGGCGCGCGCGCGCGCGGGGCCGTACGGCCGCTGTCTGTTGTCAAACACTGCCGCGGATAATTTATTAATACCTTCATGCTGCTAAAAGGCATTGATCTGAAATGCTGACTCATTGCTTTTTGCACAGTGAACACCAACACCCCCCAGTACTCCCCGCGTATAGCAGAGAAGGTAGGCGCGTGTTCGTGCACGGAAGCGTAGAGACCTGAAGCCCTGCTACTATAGTGCGTGCGTGCGCGCGCGCTCGCGTCTTAGGAAAACATTTTCAAATTTAGAAACGGTAATTGGAACGGCGTTGGCAGGAAAGCTGAAGAGTGGAAAGTGAACGCGCTGTGGAGGAGCTGGGGGTCAAGAATCGCTCTAGATCTCACCCTCACCCACGAGTACGTGTACGTGCGGGGAAACCAACAGTATTTTACGCTGTGGTGATTATTTGCGATGTTGGAATCACCAACCTTAGTCGTTCCAGGCAGTGAGGGAGGGGGTAGGTCAAGACCCGAATACCTCAACAAGGAATAGATGAGGTAAAAAAAAAATCTTACCTCGAACAACCTCATTCTTCTCAACGTTCTATTCAACATCATTCTATCGTCATTCTATCATCATCATCATTCGATTCAGTATTCAGCATTCTATTTATCTATTTCAACATCTCTCTCCTGGCCCACATGGAACCTACCACAGCCCGGTAAGATCAGGTCGAATACTTCAACAGGAAGTATATAGATGAGGTAACAAAATCTCATCTCGTAATATTTCAACATCTTTCTCCTAGCCCACGTGGAGCCTCACTCACTTAGTACCTGGATTAACACATGCGGGATAACATACCGACGGGGGCAACGCGTGTCCTGAACACGCGGCAGAACCGCCGGGGCGTTACATCGTGAGTGCGTAACATCCTCCCCCTCCCCCCGCACGCGTAACATCCTCTCTTTCCCCCTGCACGCGTAACATCCTCCCCCTCCCCTCGCACGTGAAACATCTTCCCCCCCCCCCGCACGTGAAACATCCTCCACCTCCCCCTCCCCCGCACGCGTAACATCCTTCCCCTCCCCCCGCACGTGAAACATCTCCTCATCCCGCTCCCCCCGCACGCGTAACATCCTTCCCCTCCCCTCCCCCCGCACGTGAAACATCCTCCCTCCCTCTCCCAGCAACGTGACGGAGCAGGCTCGCTGGCTGCACGCGGCAGTGAGGGCTCATCGTGTCCTCCCGCACACATTTGTCAACATCGGCGGACGCTCATAATGGGCGCGCGCGCCCGCACGCTGCGCCCGCACGTACGCAGGTGCCCGTGACGACCGTCACTCGAGCCTAACTCCTTCGGCACGGCGCAGGTAAACAGTACCTGCGCTCCCCCTCCCCCCTCCCTCCGGCACGTTCTTCCCCCCCCCGCAGCACTCGACGCTGCCTAAATCGGTTTCGCTGGCTCGTGCGCGTACTCGGTCACGCTAAAGCTGTGGAGCGCGGCGGGGGAAAGAGTTGAGGCAGGCGCGGTAGCAACAATGGCGGCATTCTCGCTGTGCGCCAGCGAGCTTTGACTGCTCGCGTAGCACGCGCTGGCTCGTGGGTCCGTTTAACCCGTTCGCGGCGGGCGCTCGTAACCCTTTTACCCGGGTGCGCCGAGTTTCGAGCTTTGTTGTTGCCCCGCGCGCCGGCGCCCGCGTCCGTCAATACGAAACCTGTTCTCAATTGGGTTTTCAATTTTGACTGCTGCTGACTGATCTGTGTGCGGAGGGGTTTATGGACGGGTGTCGAGTAGTCGATTAGAGCGCGGTTTAACTCTTTGAGCGTGCGAGAGGTGCCCGGGTTTAGCTGGTGCGCTGACTGTTGTTCTCCACTTATCCCCGCTTGCGCCTATAAACAAGTCGGTGGGTGGGGTTAGGGGCACGGTATTAGGCGGGGGTAAATTTGGTATCGAGCGTGACGTGGTTTTAACGTGTGGGTAAATAAGGTAGAAATCGTGTTTTTCCGCCCTCGCAGTAGTACTCTTTTGTTTACCGCCCGCATTTTTTTTGCGTTTCCGTCCACGTACGTACGTCGCCGTTTCCCGCCTTTCCGAAAATCTGTTCGTTCCTGTTGGTGGTGGCGCCAACTACACCACGTTACACACACACACACACACACACACACACACCACACACGCCACGTCACGCACGCACGCACATACACACACACCACGACACACCACACGGCACGCACACACGCACACCACACAACATACCACACACACACACAGCAACGCACGCACGCACACACATCACATTGTTTTCATTCAACACACTGCCCACACCCGTGCACACAGCTATAGATTTATGGTACGGCCGTTTATACGACACGTGGAAAAACGGTCGCGAGAACCTACGGCAATAAATTTCGTCGCCGTTGAACGAATTATAGCTGGATTAACGAATATGGCGACGGGAGGTAAGAACGCCGCGGCAGCCCTCTCGCGGTACGTGCGACCGGTCGCCTGTCTCCTGGCACATGGTGAAGATGCCCCGGTAACCGGGCGCCTGGTTCCTGGCGCATGGTGAAGACTCCCCGGTAACCGGGCTCCTGGCTGGTGGTGGCGATGCGCCGGTAACTGGGCTCCTAGCTCCTAGCTCCTGGCGCGTGGTGAGGACGCCCCGGTAACCGGGCGCTGGCGTGAGAGACGGACGTATACCAGTGATGTTTGGTTGTGTGTCGGTGGGTGACATAGTCATCATTCCCCGCGGCCACTTCAGCTTCCGATGCTGATCAGCGGGGCCGCGTTGTGCGCACGTCTCCGCGGCCGCATTCTTGACAATTTTCTCTCCCGTCGGAAAAGATTCCCAATTTCCAGCTCTGGCCGGGAGAGAGGCGGTGGAAGAGAAAGAAGGAGGGAGTGACAGGCGTTCGGACGGGCGAGCAGGCGATTTTTTTTCGGATGAGTTTCGCCGGTGGGAAATGGGGGTTGTTTTACATTGCACGTTGGCGCGCGGTTCCCTGGCCGTATTTGCTCAGTAATTACTCACACAAAGCTGCTGACATTAAAGCAAATGCCAAACAAATCCCACTCTATCTCCCTGAACACGACAGCCGCCATGAGGGCGGTGTGATGCACCCGTGTCACGTTTGCACAGATAGGCAGGGAAACGGGAGGAGAGGAAGCGGGAGAGGGAGGGGAGGTGCAGAGTGAGAGAAGAGGGAGAAGCCGGTGTAGAGAGTGATTGAGATCGGGAACAAGACGGAGAGAGAGAGAGAAAGAAACAGAGAGACAGAGAGAGAGAGATGTTTGGGGTAGTGGAGAGAGAACGGGTGATTGATATAGACGGACACTGGAGGGGGGGGTATGTTTGCGTGCGAGGTGGTGTTGCAGTGTGTGTACAACCTGACCGTATACGTGTACGCATGTACGTCTTTCGATGTGAAACCGATGACGAGCCGTGCGCTTGTACGTACATGTCGGTTCCGCAAAGATGCAAAATATCGATTCTTTCAGCTATGCTGACCTCGATTTTGAGCCAGAATGAAAGCCAAAGGGCTGATTTTTGCTGTCGCGACGCATTTCGCCCTAGTAGTCTCATCAGAAGATTGCTAGAGAGTGAGAGAGAGTGAGAGAGAGAGAGAGAGAGAGAGAGAGAGAGGGGCTGGTGGGAGGGAGAGAGGGAGAGTGTGCGTCCGTGCGTGCGTGCGTGTGTGCTGGATGCGTGTGCAGGAAAATGCGGTGTAGATGAACCTCGGTATTTAATCTCGTCATCATATATTGTGGATATCAGCTAGTCGTGATACTTGAAAAGCACACACTGTCGCATGTATGGATGATGACGCATGCAAGCTACGTGCACCCGTTCCCTTTTGAAGAAATCGAATGATATTTTCTCTACCTCCTAATTGTACTGTACAAAAAAACAGCTCAGTGACCTGTGCTGTAGCGCAATAGCTGATCATGAGCGGCTACACGGCTGTGCTCGTGCCTCGAAATATCTCGGCATCAATAGTGTAGGGATCTGTGCTATATCGTGTAATGGGAGAACGATTGTATGCGCGTTTTAGTGACCATTTTATTATGGCACCGGGGCGAACAGGGCGCCTGGCTTACAACAAAATGGCCTCCCCCCCCCCACCACCACCCCCACCAGCGCGCGAGGGCGCGCATATGTGTTTTCACATCTGGCGTGTGAAATTTGGAGTTTGGCCCTCACAAAACAGCAAACACGAACAAGGCGCCGGGTTGTAGCGGTGTGATCGACCTCCCCCCTCCCCTACCACCCACCCTCCCTCCCTCCTGCCGTTCGGAGTGTGACCGATGTCCAGGCGTGACGCACACGCCGTAATGGGTGAATATATCTATATGCACGTCGGTGTGGCGAGTCGAGGGGGCGCGGGGGCGTGTTAATTTCGAGAGAAAACGCGCAAAAAGGAGTTGCGCGGTGCGGTTGTTTATTTGCACGGCCGGCGTTTAGGTAAACTTGCCCTACATTTCACAGCCGCAATTTTCTCTAGTCACGCGGTGCCGTGTACGTAATAGTCTGGAGGTGTATACTGTCCACATGCGCGCACGCGCACGGGGGTTGCGTTGACTAATGGTGTGGGTGCGTGTTGGTTGTAAACGGTGCATGTGGGTTGTAAGGTGCTTTCCCCCCCCCCGAAAAAAATTAGGCTCACGGTAATACACCTGGGCATATAGACTGTTGATTAGGAGCCGTGTTTCTGTGTTTCTGTGTGTATGTGTGTGTGTGTGCGTGCGTGCGTGCGTGCGTCAGAGAGACACACTGACTCCGATTGGCAGGGAATATGATCGTGTATGGATATATATAATATATATATATATATAGCCAGTGGTGTCCGACGACACAGCATGCTGGTTTCAGGGAGGAATATATTAGTGGCATGCAATCACTGGTGTTAGATACTGTCGTGTGTGTATGTGTGTATATTATACAGGTGCGCAGTCAGCCGGCAGGGAGGCACAAAGATATATATATATATATTAGCGTAGAGGGAAAACACGTGTGAATTCGAAGGTGTTCGGTAACTATTGCCCATGATTTTAATTCTCGCTCGGCAGCTCCGGCATATAGTTAATGGGAGAGGAACACATAATATTTTTATTACATTATGCCCGGAGCTGCCCAGTGTAAAATGCTCTGTTCTAATTATGTATGATGTTAGTGAATCTTTAAATCTCCCGAGATGATGTTGGTGAAACAATATGAAACTACCTCACTTGTTGGATGTATGTACGTGTTTTACCTGTCCTGTGATTTTTGGTTTTTAGCATTATTATTCCAAACTGTATATAACAAGTCGCGCGTTTCCGTTTCATTTTATTTCCGCCAATGTTGAGCGCCGCCGGGGTTATGCGCCGCAGCCTTCAGCTTATGTCACAGGTGCGTGTGTGTGTTCGTGAGCATTCTGCTGGACCAGTCCAGAAATCACCAACGACGAATGGCGGGGCAAAACATTGGACCGTGTGTGCGCGTGCGTAACTATGCGTGTGCTGTGTGTGGGGGGTGTATCGTTTGGTCGTTCGCAATTGATGGTGCATGGTGTCGTTGTTGTTGACCATTTCGTGCAAAACTGATTTGTGTTTTCCCTCCGTTGGGGCCCTCTGAATCCGCGCGCTGCGTCGTGCTCTGGGTACTGAGTGTCGGAGGGCAAAGTGAGCTGTGTTGCTTGCTCCTCATCCCCCCCCCCCACCCACCCACACACACGCACGTGCACACACCGTCGGGGACACGTACCATTCATCCATCGGTCTCGAAGATGTGGCGCAACGTTTGCTTCTCGCTCTCTCGTGCCTTGCGCCCCTCGCGTTGTGTGATTGCTGGAGCGGTCCTAATGTATTCCATAGAAGCCCGCCGTTCTACACAAGGGACCAAATTGATTGCGCGCGCTCGTAGCAAAAACAGCGCAACTTTAAAATGCGGTTATTGATTTTTTCCGCCTAGCGTGACCCAAATTTCTGCGGCTGGAAATTTTGCGCTAGCGTGGCGAGTAGCTTGCTGTATTGTGCGCGCGCGGCTATATGATGTCCATTCATTGGCTTGTCTTGGCGCCCGTCGCCCGCGTTCTATTCCGCTTTCGTTCTCGCTATATTTTAGTTGCGTAGGGCGCATACGCGTGTGTGTGTGCCTAGGCATCAGGTCGTTTCTGTAATAAGTTTTACTCGTTGTGGTTTGTTAGTGACATTGAACTAGTTTTAATTAGCATTTTGTAGTAGTGGGATTAGTCTCTCGTATAGGTGCATTACAATATCCGTGTTGTCTGTACATGCAACTGTATCGACCTCAGTCAGCTTTCCACCGTTACTGTTCTCTCTCTCTCCATCTCCATCTCTCTCTCTCCATCTCCATCTCTCTCTCTCTATGCCATATTGTTGGTGTTGTAGTTGCCAGGTAGCCAGCAGGGCCGGTGGGAACGGTGTCCCATTTCTTGTTATTGTAAATACGGTCACCCTGCTAGCCCCCTGGCGTACGTTTTTCGAAATTCTCCGCTCTGGCAGATGTTTACCCAATTTTCTTTGCAAACGTTGAGTCACCAAGAGCTATGATATATATATATCGATCGCGTTCAACCTTACGTCATCGAAAAACATTAACTATTCGAGTTGTTTTTTATTTCTAAAAAAAAATTCATTGAACTTGGCTTCGAAATTGCCTCTGTACGTACTACTGAGACCTACCTCTCATATAGTATACATATACCGGCGAACCAGCAGCCCTCACGCTTCGATGTTGTGTTAGTCTTTGGGCAATATTGTACATAAAATACGGAGAGCCCTGGCTGGCTCAGCGTTATTGCTGTGAACGGTGGTGTATCTCACGCGCGCGTGTGTGTTCGCGTGAGTGTGAAGCCCCTTGGCGAACAGGACCTTGTCTCTAGCAGGTAAAACTGTATATATTAGGAGTTTTGTTATATGCCTGCTGACGGACAAGCGCCCCTGCTTTGTCGAGGGGCTGTTTTAACAGTGCCATCGTGGTGCTAGCACTTGTCTGTGCGGGAATATATTGTAAATAACACAAAGGAGTCCTTTTCCAGCCAGCAGGGAGACTAGCTCACGGTGGTGCACATTTCAAGAGCCGATTCTTGGTGACTTCAAATCAGGAAGATACAAACAGACCTAATATAATATTTTAATAATAATTTATTATTGTATGCATTTTGTGTTGAGAATAAAATGTGATTTTTCAACTTTAAAATCAAACATTGCCTCACGGTGTTGGTTTCTTAATTCTGTTATTGTACATGCTTTTATTATTATTGTTGTTATTATTATTATTATCATCAGGACAGTAATAGTGGGAGTCGTATCGCTGCTGCTATAGTTTTTTTTTTATCTGAAAAAGCTGTCTTTACAATTCGACTACAAGGCATAATGCATTTTTTATTATTAATTAATAGCATTACATTGCAAGTGCGTCTAAAGAAACCAACCGATTGAAGTGAAGTGGTCTCAGTGGTGAAGAGGAGCTATAGAGGTGGCAACAACAGAACCGTCGGTGGTAGTAGTAGTATTAGCAACAGCACCACCATGACCACCAGCAGCAACAGCAGCAGGATCACCACCACCAACAGCAGCAACAACGGCAGCAGGACCACCACCAGCCGCAGCAGCAACACCACCACCAACAACAACACCCCGCCACCACCACCAACAACAACACCATCATTACCACCAACACCACCCCTGCCACTGCCATTGCCACTACCACCACCAACACCATCACCACCAACAACAACAACACCACTGTCACTGCTTCTACCCCACTTACACTATCTTTATCACCACCACCCCCATCACCACCACCAACACCACCACCAACAACAACAACAACAACAACAACAACAACACTGTCACTGCTTCTACCCCACTTACACTACCTTTACCACCACCACGACTACCCCCATCACCACCAACACCACCACCACCACTAACAACAACAACAACAACAACACCGTCGCCACCAACACCACCCACTGCCACCACCAACAACAACCACAACAACAACACTGTCACTGCCTCTACCCCACCTACACTACCTTTACTACCACCAGCACCACCACCACCACCACCAACGACAGCAGGACCAACATCAGCAGCAGCAGCATCAGCTATGTTAATGTAGTGATGCGGCGGGCGGCTAGCACTGGTATACGCGCGCGTGCAGCCAGCCAGCCAGCCAGCCAGCCAGCCAGCCAGCCCAGCAGCAGGGATGTGCAGCAACCTGCGCTTTTGGCACGCGTCGGTCTGTTCTGCTATTGATCCCGGCAATTTATATCCACTAGCGGTCCTATTCACCAGACATTTTCCAGCACAACTGCACATCATTGGAAAGAAGAACGTGTGGCTAATAATAAATGCTACCCGTTAGCAACATCCCCTAGAGCGATGCGCCTAATCGGCACATATCCTCGTATCTGGGCACTGCTATAACGGAGCCCGCTGAATAGGACAGGTTGGCGACAATATATGTGGCACTCGCGACTATGCTCTAATCCCTGATCCTCGCCATAACTCTGTGTATCGCATCTATCTTAATTACTTCAATGTTATTAATATAAAACGATGCTAGAATAGAAGGGGCCACGCGGAATGATAAAGTGGTAATAGGTAATATCGACATTTTTCGCACAACCACGTTCTATTTTTGCGATGCCCGGTTGGGCAAGGCCGCTGCCCGCATCTGATGTATCAACAGTCAAATCTGTGCGAGCAAATAATTATCGGCACTAGCATCCTTAGTGCTTACTTACAGAATGCACGCGGCCTCATCGAGTAAGTGAATGGTCTGTCGCTTGCAACTCATCCTCTCTTCCCTCCCCCCTCCTCACTCTCTGTGTTAAGCAGCTGGTCCTGCTAATTAAACGTCATTGTCCTAAAGGTCATGACCCTCGCCGGCAGCAGCAACAGCTGACGACGTCCTTTATTTGCCGTGATTATGTAAAAACGAAATTGATAGAATCTATGCATATATGGCCGCCGCCGTTGTTTCTCCAGTGACACGGCAATGTCCAAGCTTGCAACAGTGTTATTGCAACAGTGGCATAAAACACTAGGCATCGGCTGCAAGAATATTGCGTGCATGTATAACGCGCGCGCGTACACGCACGCACACAACCACGCGCGCGCAAGCAGGCTCGCACACAAACAAACATAGCTGTTTCAATATTGCACTTATGGTGTGAAATCGAAGCCGATAGTTTTTTAACGCCACGTGATCATCATATTTGCGCATGCGCGCTTATAACGAGTAGATTCACAAACCGCGTACGTTGTTCGTTGGCGTTTCGTTTCGGACTTGGCCCTCATTAGATTTTTATTGCAAATTACGAACGTAAACTCGCGTGGCATGCCGGGAAACACACGTGCAGTTGCACATGGAACAACAGGAAGCTACTTAAATCCAACTATTGGAGACAAACCAATTAGTTGGATTACCAACTATGGTATTGGTCATCAATACTCAATTATATCTGTTATATGTGCGAATTACGAATACACTTGCGTTTATTGATTTTGTCAGTTAACATTCCTGAAAGAATATGCGTAAAACTAAATCGAAATCGAATTATTTAAAATTACAACTTAATTTAATGATTTAATCAATCAGAATTGCAAATTATGCTGCTATCGGTTTACACGAGTATTTAATTGAAGTGTATTTAATATTTTGTAATTCGGAGATGTTTCATACTAATCTCAATCGCTGCTGATGAATTCATTGGGATTAATTATGAATATGATTTAAAACGAACTCGATTCGAATCGAACTATATTCACTGCGAAGAGACACGGCTGAAACCGCTAGGAATGACTAATAGGATATCACTACCGCACACGTGCGCATAGTTTATTAACACAAGAAAGACGACCTTGTCTGTCTCATTGCATACTAACTGTAACTAAGCACGATCTATATCGCGTGCGCGAAGTCTGCGAGAACGCATAAGTGATGCTATTTATCAGTGCCTCTGCATTTTATAAACGTATTCATGACGTCGCACACGTTTGTATCAACAGCACGTATCAACAGCACGTTGCAACAAGTCGATCACAATATACCCTCGTAAATGTGAAACCGGCTTCCAGTGTTAGGCGGAATTCAGAAAATGTGTAGCGGTTATTTGTTCACATTTCCAAACGCACTTGACTCGCATGCGGGATTGAATTCACACTACAGCCTGAACGCATTCTCTTACTCGGGTTTGAAATGGAAGGCGTTAGCAATGAAACGTAGCTTCCGTCGGTGTCGTTATATGCCCAATTTAGGCTGAAGCCTTCACCCTAATACCTCACAATCTATACGCCCATGCGCGCGCTCACGAACACGCGCCCGCGCAGGGTGCACTGGAATCACGTAGATAAAATAATGAGCTAGTAATAATGCATTGTACAATGATGTATTATAAGCTCATGATATTGTGTAAATGTGCAAAACGAAACCATTGAAATATATTGCACAGCTATATCTGAAAGACTTACAAACCGACAATGGCGTCTCTTTCCTATCGTAGTGATAACATTGCGAGGTTCGGCAGGAAATTTGTAAAAATTCAACAGCGACATAATTATTTACTGCCACTGTTCACTGGCTCGAACCTTCTATTGCCGTACCTCGTGCCGGCTATTATTAGCATCGATTAATCAGCGGTGAATATTTGTTTATATTTCATCGCCCGCAGCAATTACAATGCCGTGTTTTTGCGCAGCGATAGAACAATAATTAATCTGAATCGCGTCAACCTACGTCACAGTCAAGCTATTTAGAACGGAAACCGGTCCATAGCGACGCAGCGTGATATTCGACATGAATACTAGCGACTGCACTAGTTGCTGCGCACGTCTAAAAGGTGCAATATGAAACATATAACATGCTACGTTGTAGCAAAGTTGTAACAAGACGAGGCCGTGTTAGCGCGAATGAATATCTTTGCATGCAATAAATGCATACGTGATTATGTGAGATGGTCTCGAGAGAAAATTCTCTTTCTGAAGGCTTTCATCATAAATATAAGCTTGCACTTTTAAAATGCAGATAATAGTCAAGAATTTGATATCGATCAGATTTTCGCAATTTCGGAAATTTCAAAGCAGAATGAGCGATGACGTTATGTGCGGATATTACGTCACTACTTGCGTCATATGATCTCTCGGAAGTTGAGAGTGCGAAATCATGATATGGTTGGTTATTCGAAAGCCTTTATTGTGGCACCCGGCAGTTAGATGCGATATTGTATGACTACTAGGCACTTAGGATATGACTACTAGGCACTTAAAAAAAAAAAACCCTACCCTAACCCTAACCTAACCTAAACCCTAACACCTAACCTAACCCTAACCCTAACTTTTTTTTAAAAAAAAATTAAATTAAATTAAAGTGCCTAGTAGTCATACAATATCGCATCTAACTGCCGAGTGCTTTATTGTGACGCATTCGAGTTTTCCATCCTACGTTTTATTACGATTACAATGCAATCCGCCTCGTTCAACACACGCACATACACCCCCCACACGCGCACGCCACACACACACACACACACACACACACACACACACACACACACACACACACACACACACACACACACACACACACACACACACACACACACACACACACACACGCACGCACGCATGCACACATCACTCATCGCATAGCTTTAATTAAACACCTAACGTCTATCAAAATCGCGTCGACTACATGTTCGCCTTCAGAACAAATATCACATGACACGCATGCTAGCTGTCTTACATTCGCTCAATCGGCTCTGCCAGCATTACAGAATATGTTCGAGCAGTTCTCATAAAACGCAGTGCAACAGTATATAGACTAGATATAACAGACTATATGCAGCTAAACGCCGACAGTGTGTAACATAAACATTCGAGGTAAAATACATTAGCCTTATTTATAAGCTATATGTTATATACAATTATGTTGCTATACATACGGTTACTTTAACGTTAACGGTTGCTTCAAATTTACCGTTGATTTACGCTATTATAGGCTGTGAAATTGCAGTTGGAAAAAAAATCCTAAGGCAACCTTCTTCAGATTCGCGTAAATGAACATGGCTTCACACATAGACGTGCCTCCGACCGTGTGTGAAATCGAACCCGTCGTTCACCATCCACTAATTTCTCTATATTCCTCCAACCCGCCTCTGTCTCTGCCTCTGCCTCTGCCTCTGCCTCTGCCTCTGCCTCTGCCTCTACTACCCTCTATTATAAATCACTGCAATGTCGTTTACTAAGGTCGACGGTTTCTGGAACCATCGCGAGTCAAGTTCGAGTGTCATGTGACAACGACAACAAAATCAAAATAAATTTCATATTTCTAATCGTTGATATACATGTATTAGTGGCCGTAACAACCTACAAGTATTATAAAACATATTAACGTTACTACACACCACGTGGTCATACGCAAGGAAGGTTGGTAAGCAAGTGCTTAAACTGTTGAGAAATATGGAAAATAATGCGCCCCCCCCCCCTCATGTACTTTTCGTAAACATGGAGACTGCTTGAAAACAATTAATCAAACACTACATAGGCAACTACTACAAAGGCAAACACTACACAGGCAATGGCTGAAATGAAAGGGTACGTTTGCCAATCGCCGCGCCATTTCCAGAATGTTGTTCCCTGAATAACAAAAACGTTCCAATAATTAACATAGACGTTCACGGCACAATTAAATAATTAATATAATATAATATAATATATATATATAAACATAATAATTAATTAAATAATTAAATCAGGTTAGGATCGAAGAGCGATCGTTAAATCTGCATGCAGACGCAAACATCAACAATATCTTTTTCTCACAACTCGCTCGCCTGCTGTTCGCAGTAAATGTGCGTCAGTGCGTCAGTGCGTCACTCACGACTACAAGCAATGGGAGAGAAATATCACCGGTCCTCATACTGATTTCATACGGCGATTTCTGACACCGAATACGAATTAAGCATAGACAAGACGCGCAAAGTACTTCACGTGTGGCTGACTAGATTAGCTCAGCAGCACCGTACACTACCGATCGAAAGTGTTAATTTATCACGAGCATGCTGATCTGAACAGGTTGCAACCGATGAAGATCATGTCGTATACAAAAATTATCGCTCCGTCACAAATCTCACTCTCACACCTTCCGCCGTCACACACAAGCGGCCACACACACACACACACACACACACAGACACACGTGCGCGCGCCTACACTCACACACATACACGCACGCACGCACGCACACACACACACACTCGCGCGCGTGCACGCACACACACAACACACACACACACACACACACACTGGGTCACAACCACACACACGCACGCGCGCGCGCGACCAACACGTGTGCGTTCGTCTGTTAACAAATACACATTACCAGTGCTCGAGTCAATGACAGTCATTTTAAATTTTATACATTTTAAATTTATAAGCAAAATTTTGTTACACGCTATGTTCGTTATTTTGCCCTTTTCCTATTCCTAATTCACGTACTCCAGTTTTCAATTTTTCAATTTCAAAATGTCTATCATATAAGAAATCGAATCTACTGGCAGGTTTACAATTACGACTGACCAATTATAGTTTAGCATCCTTTCTTTACCCACGATAATCTGTTGCTATAGGTATACACTAAAGCACATATGTAAACTTACCTTTGGTGGGTGGCTTTATTTTACTTCTTCTAACGCATTCTAATGTAAAAAAAATATTTGAGACTACGCGTTTTGAAGTTAGACTATTTTAGCGCGCTTATGGCACTAATATCAACGTTTTACTACAGTCTGCAGATCTCTCCAATAAGCATTGTCAAATAAAAGAGGCCCATGTCTGCTTATTAATTGCACAATTAAAACTATCACGCTAGCGTTAGTGTTCATGCGTCATCAAAATACGGTGACATGACCTTAATTACGACATGTACGGTATAAACAGCCACCGTTTTCTCTTGGGGGGGGAGCAAAGTTAGATTGCCCGAGTTGTTTATCAAAGCTAAGCCTTAGCCAAAAGGCTCGCAATAATGTAAAAATTTGCAATTCTTAGCTAGCCGAAAAAAAAACATATAAAGTTATACAAAACACGAATCAGCGTGTGTTTGTGCATTCGTAAGAAACGTAAGGAGAGACTAGTGTACGAATCCGGTGCATCCTACGTATGTACCCGCATTATCCGGAGCTACAGGACTCACTATACCGAAACAAAGTCGAGAGCGTAAGTATTAAAAGCGCATATATACCGGCCATTTCTCACTCTGGCAGAAAAAACCGATTCCCAAAAAATTGGGTTTTTGTTCCGCGCGCCATAGGGGGCTCGAAATTGCTCTTTGTTAGCGGAGGCATGTCACGCAGGCCGCGCCTGACAGGTGGTGCGAAATATGTTTATCACGCAGACGATTATTTTTCACGAATTTTGCCAGTTTATTTTAGGCGCACGCACGCGTACACACACACATTCGCCCACGCGCACGCACGCACGCACGGACACACGCACACACGCACGCACGCGCACACGCACACGGTGACGCACACGCACACGGT
>NW_014577196.1:297735-298861 GCF_000485595.1 Priapulus caudatus | reverse complement strand
ACACATATATATATATATTTATTTATTTATTTATTTATTTACACGCATGTACACGCATGCACGCATGAGCGCGCGGGCATAAACACGAAGCGATGATTATGATGTCGCACTCGATTACATATGCATGCGCATCAATAAACTAAATTCAACGTATATATGAATTTACACCTGCAAAATGATAACTCTTCCGTGCAGGTGTTAGATGCATACACACATATCAGCGATTGCCAAACAGGGTGTGGTGCGTTTTATTCAAGCGTTGTCATTAGCTGTAGTGAAGTCTATTTTCATGGTAATTAATAGCGCTTAACGATGTTCGTAAACGTGAAGAAATGTCATCAATTCACGCAAAGTATTTGCATAAAGCAGGCTGTTACGTGAATATGTATTACCGACAGTACACGCGACAAGAGAATGCTACATGCAAGCACCTCTAGGTGTGTACACTTTTAATCAGCAGCACTGCGATACGAAATAATGCCATGCCCATGATGGTAGGTGTCCTGGACGCGAACGAGACATGTGATATGACTGAAAATATTTCCATGATCATGAGAAGAATACCATGGTACGGCCTTCATGTCACGGCCAAGAGAATACATTCTCTAATCGTTGTAATAGGTGCACGCAATTAACCAACGCGCTAAGGTCTGTATCATTACAATCCTTGCAGAACTCCTGGCAACGGGGGATACACTAATGTAACAGGAAACTCCTGCAGGTTCAATAACCTTAAGCTCTAGCAGGTTGCAATAGGGAACCTTAAGAGTCGTAGCGAAATATAATAATAAGGAACTACGCGAATCGGGAGATAGTTTGGGAGGTTTCTTCTGCCACCCGGTCTGACGTCTATGCACGCCAAAGGATTCAACACCAATTCAATAAGATTCATGAACAATATATTTTCGCTGGATCTAGTATGACGCATAATGGTAGCGCCAAACCATATACCGCGAACATCCGGGTACCCTGGTTCTACGTCATTCGACCATTACACCGCGAACATCCGGGTACCCTGGTTCTACGTCATTCGACCATTACACCGCGAACATCCGGGTACCCTGGTTCTACGTCATTCGACCATTACACTGCGAACATCTGGGTACCCTGGTTCTACGTCATTCGA
>NW_014577196.1:293050-294202 GCF_000485595.1 Priapulus caudatus | reverse complement strand
CGTACACGTACACGTACACGTACACGTACACGTACACGTACACGTACACGTACACGTACACTTACACGTACACGTACACGTACACGTACACGCACACGCACACGCACACGCACACGCACACGCACACGCACACGCACACGCACACGCACACGCACACGCATGCACACGCACACGTATACACGTACACGTATACACGTACACGTACACGTACACGTACACGTACACGTACACGTACACGTACACGTACACGTACACGTACACGTACACGTACACGTACACGTACACGTACACGTACAAACACATACACATACACATTCATATACATTTACACGCGCTGTATTTTCACAGTGACAGAATTGACCCTCACGCCACGCACATATACCTGTCGCCGCACTAACTGAAATGCCGCTATAGTAGCTCCCTACATTTAAAAGAAATAACATATATCATGTGTTTCCTCTCCATTCAGCGATCGCCACGAGCACGAGCTCGCTCTCACCTGCCTTACCAGCATTGAATTTCCCCCATTGCCGGCCCGAGCATTCCCCGAGCGCGCGTATTGTATTCCCTCCGATAGTTTGCTGTCAAGAGCAGACCCTATTTATCACGTAGAACGCCGAGCTGCCGTGTGTGGCCGGCGCTCTCAAATGGCGACGGCGCTCTTTCAAAATTTGTCCAATTCAAGTTTCGCCACGAGCGATAGACCGGCTGTCTGCACCTTGGGCCCCCGCGCAGACAAGAGCGATCGTTCTGTTGGAAATTCGACGGCGTTTCACGCTTAAGCGATGTGCGGCGTCGGGTCATTTAGGTGTCTTTAGTGGCACTAAGACGTTTCGAAATGCATCGGTTTCTCAAAATTTGTCTCATTTAACTTCGAGGACACTCGGGGCGAAATGCTTGGCGTCCGCTAGTGCGCGTGTGCGTTGAGCGCCTGTATACAAACAGGTTTTTTTTCGTAGAAACCGCAAAAAATGACGTCTAGTTTCGCATCAGTGCATGCGCCGCATTTTTAATCTACGTAATGTACTGGTGTAATTTATGTCACGCACACGCATGCGCACGCACGCACACACACACACACACACACACACACACACACACACACACACACACACACACACACACACACACACACTCGCGCGCGCGCGCGCG
>NW_014577196.1:287472-292535 GCF_000485595.1 Priapulus caudatus | reverse complement strand
ACACATATATATATATATATATATATTTATTTATTTATTTACACGCATGTACACGCATGCACGCATGAGCGCGCGGGCATAAACACGAAGCGATGATTATGATGTCGCACTCGATTACATATGCATGCGCATCAATAAACTAAATTCAACGTATATATGAATTTACACCTGCAAAATGATAACTCTTCCGTGCAGGTGTTAGATGCATACACACCTATCAGCGATTGCGAAACAGGGTGTGGTGCGTTTTATTCAAGCGTTGTCATTAGCTGTAGTGAAGTCTATTTTCATGGTAATTAATAGCGCTTAACGATGTTCGTAAACGTGAAGAAATGTCATCAATTCACGCAAAGTATTTGCATAAAGCAGGCTGTTACGTGAATATGTATTACCGACAGTACACGCGACAAGAGAATGCTACATGCAAGCACCTCTAGGTGTGTACACTTTTAATCAGCAGCACTGCGATACGAAATAATGCCATGCCCATGATGGTACTGTGCTGGACGCGAACGAGACATGTGATATGACTGAAAATATTTCCATGATAATGAGAAGAATACCATGGTACGGCCTTCATGTCACGGCCAAGAGAATACATTCTCTATACATTCTGTAATAGGTGCACACAATTAACCACCGCGCTAAGTAAGGTCTGTATCATTACAATCCTTGCAGAACTCCTGGCAACGGGGGATACACTAATGTAACAGGAAACTCCTGCAGGTTCAATAACCTTAAGCTCTAGCAGGTTGCAATAGGGAACCTTAAGAGTCGTAGCGAAATATAATAATAAGGAACTACGCGAATCGTGAGATAGTTTGGGAGGTTTCTTCTGCCACCCGGTCTGACGTCTATGCACGCCAAAGGATTCAACACCAATTCAATAAGATTCATGAACAATATATTTTCGCTGGATCTAGTATGACGCATAATGGTAGCGCCAAACCATATACTGCGAACATCCGGGTACCCTGGTTCTACGCCATTCGACCATTACACCGCGAACATCCGGGTACCCTGGTTCTACGTCATTCGACCATTACACCGCGAACATCCGGGTACCCTGGTTCTACGTCATTCGACCATTACACCGCGAACATCCGGGTACCCTGGTTCTACGTCATTCGACCATTACACTGCGAACATCCGGGTACCCTGGTTCTACGTCATTCGACCATTACACCGCGAACATCCGGGTACCCTGGTTCTACGTCATTCGACCATTACACTGCGAACATTCGGGTACCCTGGTTCTACGTCATTCGACCATTACACTGCGAACATCCGAGTAACCCGTGTCTACACTATTCGTCCATTGCACTGGGACGCAGCTAGTCCTGTACTGAAAATTTTGAAATTTCAGTCGAAATCATCCAATTAAAAAAACAATCAGATTTTAATTTTGAAAAATCAGAATGAAATCAGATGTAAAACAGGCATTATATAAGACTGGCTTATGAAACGGCGCAGGTGGCGTAGATATCGAAGTCATGTACAGGACTTCAACAGGCAGCGTGACATTTTGATAGAGCGTGCTTGCCACCAACTATATAACAGACGCACCCATTACGCACATATTCGTCTACCTGTCCCCGCTCAGAAATAAATCGACATGAAAGGTCGCAGTGACAAGATCTGTTTCAAACAGCGGTATAGTCGTCAATCCGCTTCTAATGGATGAGATAAAAATGGGTATAAAACCGGCAAGCTGTTGCATAACACCCGACCGGCCATTAGGATCGGAAATGAGAGATAATGACTCTCGTTCAGTGTGGCGACAGGCGCTATTGCTATCACGTGGCCGCGCCGAAATGCCTATATATGCCGTAAATGTAGCTTTGCTGGCGTCGAGGAGATAAGCACTGAGAATACGAAGATGACGCTCCTCCATCTTTCTCTCTCTCTGTCTCTATCTTTCTCTCTCGCTCTCTCTCTCTCAATTCTCTCTTTCTTTCTTTTCTTCTTTCTCTCTCTCTGTCTCTATCTTTCTCTCTCGCTCTCTCTCTCTCAATTCTCTCTTTCTTTCTTTTCTTCTTTCTCTCTCTCTGTCTCTATCTTTCTCTCTCGCTCTCTCTCTCTCAATTCTCTCTTTCTTTCTTTTCTTCTTTCTCTTACGCACAAGTCAGACACATGAACACGAACGCGCCAGCGCGCACGCACAGTCACACACATTGAACAACGAAACAGCGCACGCGCTGCACACAGACACGTTAGCACATAGCAACGAAGCGGCGCACGCGCGGCCACAACAGTCTATATACATGAACACGAACGCAGCCACGCGCGCACACAGATCACACAACTACATGAACCACGACACGCGCACGCGCACGCACAGTGCACCACACAGCACCGATGAACACTGAACGCGCGCACACCTAGTCACACCAACGATGAACTCACGAACGCGCCGCGCGCGCACACACAGTCACACCACACATGAACCACGACACGCGCCACGCGCACGCACAGTCAAACACATGAACACGACACGCGCACGCGCACGCACCAGTCACACACATGAACACGAACCGCGCACGCGCGCACACAGACACCTCACACAATCAAGCACGAACAGACGCGACACGCCGGCACACAATCAGTACACATGACACACGAACGCGCACCGCGGCACACCTCGACACACGATGAACGCGACACGTTCGCGCCGCACACAGTCACACACCGTGCACAGACGTAACGCATGCACACAGCACGCGTTGGAGAGAGGATACAGAGGAAAGTAGAAAGTAACAACATGAGAGAGGAGAGACGGATGAGAGAGAGAGAGAGACGAGAGAGAAGAGTAAGAAGAGAGTGAAAGAGAAAAGGAGAGAGAGAGAAAGAATTAGAGACGCATAGAGAGGCAAATTTAGAGAAAGTGAGCAGATGACAGAAGAGAAGACGGGGCATAGAATAGAGAGCATGGCGAGAGAAAGAGAAAGACGAGCGAGAGAGAAGAAGAGGCTACGGGCCCGCGGAGAACCACACGGAAGAGATAATCGCGAAGAGAGGAGAGAAGAACGAGTAAAGAATAAGATGAGAAGAAGACAGAGAAAGAGAGAGAAAGAACTGAGAAGCGCACAAAATACGAGAGAAGAGAACAAGCACATAGAGAGACGAAAGAAGAGAAGAGGGAAAACGAAGGGTTGCCGAAAGGAAGAGGGAACGGCATTGCAGAAGAAGAGAGCAGACCGGAGGAAGGGCGCACCGAGGGTGCGCCAACGCACGACGACGACAGCGACAGAAGACACACAAGCGAGAAGACAAGAGAGAAGTGACGAGACAGCCAGAGAGAGAGAAAGATTAGGAGCACAAGAGGGGGGAGAGAGGAGAAGATGACGGCGTCTCTTCGTATTCTCCAGTCGCTTATCTCGTCGAACGTGCCGCTTAGCAAAGTGCTACCAGCTTTACGGGCATATATAAGCATTTTCGCGCGCGGCGGCCCGGCCGGCCCGATACGCTGGGCACTAGCCAAATAGCGCCTCGCTCCGCGCCCACAGGACTGGGGGGTGAACGAGGTAGTCGACTCTCATCTCTCTCTCTCTCTAATGGCCGGCCACCGCGCACTCGTGGGGGTGGATGCGGCCAACAGCTCTGCCGGGTTGATATACCCATTTGTTATCTCAATCCATTTAGAAGCGGGGGGCATTGAGACGACGTATCCGCTGTTTGAAGCACAGGAATCTTGTCACGTGCGGACCTTTCATGTCATTTATTTCTGAGCGGGGAAGGTAACGAATATGTCGTCGGCCCGTAATGGGTGCGTTGTTATATAGGTGGATGGGCAAGCCACGCTCTAGTCAAAATGATCACGCTGCCTGTGTTGAAGTCCTGCTTACATGACTTCGATATCTACGCCACCCGCCGCCTTTCATAGCCAGTCATTATTATAATGCCATGTTATTACATAATGATTATCATTCGGATTTTTCAAAATTAAACATTGATTGTTTTTTATGGATGACTTTCGACTGAAAATGGTTCAAAATCTTCCAGTACAGGACTAGCTGCGTCGCCACAGTGCAAAGGACGAACAGTGTAGAGCACGATTACTCGGATGTTCGCGGTGTAATTGGCTCGCAATGACGTAGAACCAGCGGTTACTCGGATGTTCGCAGTTAATGCGTGGACTTCGAATGACGCTAGAACCAGGCGTACCCGGATAGGGGTTCGCAGGTGTAATGGTCGAATTGGCGTAGAGAAACCAGTACCCGGAAGTTTCGCAGTGTAATGGCCCGAAATGCACGTAGAACCAGGTACCCGGGATGTCGCGGTGTACATGGTACGAATGACGTAGACCCAGCGGTACCGGGATGTCTCCGCAGTTAATGGTCGAATGACGTAGGAACCAGCGGTACGCGGAAGGCGGGGCGCCCGCGCGGCGGCCGGCCGCCGGCGGGGTGGGCGTGTGTGGCGGCCAGTGGCCCTTGTTCGCGGTGTAGATGGGTCGTTCGGTCGGAGCATGACGTAGAACGAGGGTACGGCCCCGGAATGTTCGCGGTACTAATGGTTTTGGCGCGGCTACCATTATTGCCGTCATACTAGAATCCACGCGAAAATATTATTGTTTATGAATCTTATTGAATTGGCTGTTGAATCCATTTGGCGTGCCATAGGGCGGTCAGACCGGGTGCAGAAAGAAACCTCCCAACTATCTCCCGATTCGCGGGCGTGGCAGTTCCATTATATATTATACTTTCGCTACGACTCTTAAGGTCCCTATTGCAACCCCCCCCCTGCTAGAGCTTAAGTATATTGAGACCTGCAGGAGTTTCCTATACAATCTAGTGATATCGCCCCGTTGCAGCCCGAGTTCTGCCAAGGATTATGTTAATCGCATACAAGACCTTTAGCGCGTGCAGTTAATGCTGTGCCACCGTATTACAACGGATTAGAGGAAGTGTGATTTCTTAGGCTCGTTGCACGGGATCGCACCCCAGGCAGGCCCCGGCGCCTACCGATGATGTCCCTTCTCATGATCTATGGAAGGATCCTTCTTCACTCATAATCACATAGTCTGCGGTTTCGCGACTCAGGACACGCTGGAGCCATCATCT
>NW_014577196.1:285723-287461 GCF_000485595.1 Priapulus caudatus | reverse complement strand
TGTGTGTGACTGTGCGCGCGCGTGCGCGTTCGTGTTCATGTGTGTGACTGTGTGCGCGCGTGCGCGTTCGTGTTCATGTGTGTGACTGTGTGCGCGCGCGTGCGCGTTCGTGTTCATGTGTATGATTGTGTGCGCGCCTGCGCATTCGTGTTCATGTGTACGTGTCTGTGTGCGTGCGTATATGTGTCTGCGCGCGCGTGTATGTTTCATGTACCCTTTCGTGGGTATGTGCAAGCTGATACGCATAAAACGCGAACCAAGGGCCTTAGAAAATTGTAGACATTTGACTCCATCGTGTATGTCACCTGTCAGCTAACGAGCAACCAATTATCTACCATCACTATATATAATAATGTTATTCTTTGGACATCTTTTACCGGGCACGTATTCTTGTACACTGGCAATTTTAAGTGATCAATGTTAATATATATATACACACACACATATCCTCCATATACACACCTATATATATATAAATATATATATAATGGTTTCTTTCAAAGCCGATGATTTACCTGACGTTCATTGTGGAAATCAGTATCGTCGAATCACGAAATTAAACCACATAGACAAAAATATCACGCCACTTATCTCCCATGTATATAAACGCTATATTGTGTGAGATAGACATAGCATGATGATAGATAAGCGCATCACGCCTATGCCTATATAACGCTAGACTGTCTATAAACATGGATAGAATATAAACGAGATACACACTCTCTCAAAAGAGGTCAAGAGGTTCCTGAGGTATTATGGCTGAAATACAGACTCTATTACGCGTGATTACATATTGACTATATAGAGTGGTATCAGCTTAGAAGAGTCTACAGTCAATGAAAGATTTTAGAAAGAGTTACTAACCACAGCGATCGTTTCCCTATTATATTTTTCCGTTTTACGTGCAATTCTATTCCTCTAACATACTGCGGGTATTCTCATCTAGGATAATCGCGAAACCGCACACCTTGCGAGTATAGTTACAAGTTATTTTGCTGCCCCGAGTTTCAGTTCTCGAACAACAGCCACGCTCAATTAAGGTGATGAGCACCAAGAAACGAGCTCAATGCGAGATCGTGAGTTCGTCGTACATCGAGACCGAGAACAGCGTTCGACGATTTCGCGCAGCACAAACACCTACCTGCCCGATCACTAATGATTTTGGCAGCGGTATATATGTAGCTGCGAGAAGCGTAACAAAGCGAGGCGGGTTACATTAGCGCCTGTCTACTCTGCCTTGAAATTATTATTGATTGCGGTCAGTAATAGCCCTCAGTGTCGAAAATGCATGGTCGCCGTGCGCGGCTTTAATTGTAAAATCAAATCAAGCGAGGTGTTATTAACAAGATGCAGAGCATGTCGTCGTGCCGACGGGAGACGTCTCTTAAGCAAGTACCTTCTGCGTTGTGGATCATCGTGATCTGGTTTCGGCGATTTCAGGAATTTGTAATTAACAGCAGCGCGAGCGCCGAACTATTGAGGGTGGCCTTTCCATATATTTTGCCGCTATTCTTCCACGCCGCCACTCACGTTCATTCGCACTTCCCCTCTTCCTTCTTTTTCCTTCGCTCTCCCGCTCTCTTGTTCTTCCTCCCTACATTCTTTCTCGCGCGCCCTCTCTCTTTCTTCTTCGTTCTCTTTCTTTCTCTCTCTTTCTCTTTCTCTCTTACTCGTCCCCTTTCTCTCCCTTTCTAGCCCAATTTCTCGTCCCCTCTTTTTCTTCCTGTTCATCTATCGC
>NW_014577196.1:276125-280156 GCF_000485595.1 Priapulus caudatus | reverse complement strand
TATATATATATATATATATATATATATATATATATATACATATAATATATATATACAGAAGTCTATCAATAGTATTGATAGACTCCTGATATATATATATACATTCATCCATTTATGAACAAGTGTTAATACATAATTGAATGACCCTGCAGCTAGTGATATGTCGCATGCTCACGCAGTCTTTGTAAATACGTATACATGTAAATCTTGTGTTTCTATTCAGTGATCGAGATATGCAAAAAGTTTATGCACTATTCGAGGTTACGAATGTATACATAGACCAAGTCAATCTCCAAGACAGGTAAAACCTTGACCAAATTTTGGCTGGGAATATATGTTCTTAGCGATATGACGACGATAATGATGTAATTATCGTCGTACAAAATTGACAAAATATATTGCAGAGATAATGTTCTGTCTAGAGGTCATGCAGCCAAATAGGGCAAGTAGCATGCAGCTTACAGTCTAGTCTAGCAAAGAAATAGCAAAGAATCATTTCAAGCAGATATCGGAATCACGCCCGACTTTCGATCGAAGTTTTTCTTGAATTTTGATAATTGGATATTCTAACTCTCATTTGTACACACGTGCGCATTCATGAACGCACACTCACTCACACACGTCACACACACACTATGTAAACCCGTCCCTCCCCGCAGCAACGAAACGCGTTTTGCACTGACCGGCCATGTTATTAGAATGCGGTTATTATGCTGTTAGAATACGATAATATATGTATACTGCTGCGGACGCGCCTCTTTCCGGTCATATGCAGATCCACGTCATCGGCCTTTAGGCGTCATTAGTGATGGCAGTGGTACCCACATCCACCATGCATCGCCAGAGAAGCTGCGCATGTGAAATCGTACGTACATACACACGCGCAGTGGCCAGCGCACGTTGTTGCTAGGCTGCTGGCTGGCTATCCAGAGGAAAATGACCTATGCATTTTAATCAATATGGTTAATTTTCATTTGCGTGCTTTTGGCCGATTGTCGATTTCATGCCGCTGGTCGGTCGAAGTATTCCCGCGGAGGGGTGGGCGACAGGGTTGGGGGAAGAGCGATGGCTTGGTTACATCCAATTTCGCAATATTTTTCGTGTTTACAGTTAGATCTAATATATATATACGAACCAGCGTGGGGCACATGAGCATATTAACAGAAATGAAGAATCGGCGTAATAAATGGGGTGAATCAATAGTGCGTTTCCTAATATGTATGTGCTACCTGAGTGTAATGGGCTAATACATTGTTCGTGCTGAATACAACTGTGAAATGCGTTTTAAAGCTGCTCTAGCAATGAACGAATGGCATAGCAAATGAAATGCAATAGAACAGCTAGCATATTTGAGTCTTTTCTCACGAGCTTGTCGTTTATATTAAATCTCTTGTAACGTTGCTGCTCCTTTCGATTTATTTATGCACACTTACTAAACGATCTCATAAAGCAAACCAAATATAGCTGTATGACACACGCATTCTTGTGAAGATATTCTTCTAGAATCTTCTTCTTTTTCCCATAGCCAATTCTACTAACTCACTTGCTTTACTTTCACCTACGTCGCAGCGATCGTGCGATAAACAGGGAGGGTCAAACGATTTCTATCTACTCTAGGTAGTATGACGTACCGTCCTTCGTTTTTGTTGAATACGTGTCATGGAAGTTAAAAATCAGATTATATGATAATGATTACAATGATAAATATCAGTGTGTATGTAGATGCATACGCATGTATATTTATTACGCATGTGCATTTATGTCTGTGTGTGTGTGGGGGGGGGGGTAGATGTGTACGTATTGCTCTACGTACGATTGCTCTTTCTTGTAAAAAAAAATCTAGCTGCACACAGACTCGATTTCACCCCTGACTCTCTGGCACGACCACGCCTATCGTCGCCCTACACTCGCGGTTCATAGATGTTAGAGCCATGCAAATTTTCACTTCGTCGTCGGCTACGATCTAGGTGCAGTCATTAACACGTCTTCAGTTACGACTCGCCAGCTGCCACGATGGATTATCATCTGCCAGTAGCATCCGCCCGACCGTAGAATCCACATACAGCTTCTCAGTCGTGCCAAACATGCGTCCATCAATGCAAAATCTATTGCCCGTAAAAGCGACGGTAGATGGATTATATAAGACTCGAAGAAAATCGCGTCGCACAGCGCGACTCACTCGTCTGATTCAGCCAGCGAGTTGATGCGTATGACTCGATCAAATTTCATCTAAACTAGTTTCGCCGCACGCTAGTTGTGCGGTTGTGACAAGTCGCTGCCTTCGTAAATGTGCACAGACGACAGGAGTCGTGCAAACATCGACAGCGTGTGCATGATGCTGCATGCTTGGGATGATCATGGGGGCTTCGATGACCTTCGTGGGAAATTCGACGGATAATCATGAACATAATAATCGCTTCGCCCAATCGATTCGTAACGTGCCGAGGGTATATGAGTCGGGTGGGAATCCTTAAAAGTAGCAGAATATTTTTTACGAAACATTTATTAAATAGGGTACATGGCTACTAACCAGCTTGTTAGCGCTGCGACAATTTCTCTGTTATTAATCCAAGCGAAAAAAATTGCGTGCGGTACTGCGGAGAAATTAAATTGAGATTATATACCGCTTCGCGTATTTATAACCATTACCCGTCACTCACCCCTTTTCTCTCTCTCCCCCTCTCTTTCCCATTCTCCTTTCCCATTCTCCTCTCTCTCTTGTACTACAATGGATGCATCGGTATGCCAGCTAACAGCCCGAGAAGCCAGCATGAATATCAGTAGTGACTAGCTCGTATTTAGTCAATGCTACCGTCCAAGCCAGTCAACGAAACCCTAAGCTACGTTGAACCTTTTCTTTACCTGACGATTGTAACTTATCAGAGGAAATGTATTTGTTTTGCGTTGATACGCGAAAGCAGACGAAAAACCACAGCGAGAAGTTTCAGCGAGGAATCAGTTTCATTCACTAAATGCATTCACGGTTTCAGTTAGTATCTTCGACGCAGCATCATCCTGACATAAATAGGAGTTACATTCTTCCCGTTTCAGGTAGCGTTTGCGTTTTATCAAAACGCGACAGATGGCAGAGATAGGCATGGGTAAAAATCTACATAAACAACACACACAACATCACAGATCTGCATCACGTACGTGCATACGCACCCACACACATTACATCACTAGTTGCAGCGCATCACGCGCACCCGTAATATCAGGAGTAAGATAATATATAATCCTATATTATCTTACTCCTGGTAATATATTAAGCAGATGCAACACGAGATGCGCAACGTGGTTTCATAAACTTCGCTGAGTCAAGGCTTCGCTGAGTGTGGCTATATCTATTCGGTAAAATATGCTGCATCATAGCATCCATACAATGCCCGTAATATAATTAATAGATATCTTTTCAGAAAAAAACAGGATGTCCGATAGGGCGACGGGGTGCCTAGAACGGTTACACCCGAACCTGTCTCTCTGATAGGCGTGGATTACAAAACAGTAAACATGCAGGATATCCTAACGTATCACATCACACGCTTACACGCGATCCGTCCCCCTCAAATCACCTATAGCAGCACATAAACCCGCCCGCCAGAACACTGTGAGCGTTGTTTCTGTTCTGTAGAATTATGCCACATAACACACAGATATCTGTACTGTTTTAAATGTTAATGCCTTTGTACTGCTTTTAATGTTCCATTTACCGTTGAATCCGATGCTTTTCACAGTCCATAGTGTTAGATATAGACAATAGCATAATAGTCTCGTTGATGGAACTCAGCAAGCTTAGAGAAATTAAAACAAAATAAAATAAAAAATTCGAAAAATTGTATTATAAAAAAAGTGTTGTATTTGACACGGTAATCAGTTAAAATAGAACAAACATAATGTGTGTTGTGGTGAGAAGGCAGATCAGATTTCACTTTCCCCAGTCTTGCTCTCTCTCTCTCTCTCTTTCTCTCTCTCTCTCTCTCTCTCTCTCTCTCTCTCTCTCTCTCTCTCTCTCTCTCTCTCTCTCTCTCTCT
>NW_014577196.1:268343-276100 GCF_000485595.1 Priapulus caudatus | reverse complement strand
CTCTCTCTCTCTCTCTCTCTCTCTCTCTCTCTCTCTCTCTCTCTCTCTCTCTCTCTCTCTCTCTCTCTCTTTCTCTCTCTCTCTCTATATATATATATATATAGACATACACAGACGCTCCCTTACCTTCTCCATCCATTCTCTTTTTTCTCGAGTATCCTATCATACATGACTCACTGTCAATCCCCACCCCCATCTTTTTGTAACGGTCACGTGACGTAACAACGCGATTCGCCACCCTTATTCCTCTACATCTCATAAAGAATATGTAGGCATGTGATACATTAGCTTTCTTATATGACACGTATCGCGCGCGCCTCGTTTTCTTCAACGAAAGCCGCGCGTATATAGACAGCCATATAATAAAGGCGCCCATCGCCTATATTACCATCGATGTCGAAGGCAAAAACTGATTTGATACAGTAGGCAAGAAGTGATCGGGCAAGGGAAGAAAGCGGCACACAAATATATAAGCTGCGAAGATTTCCGCGCCGAATAATTAACGACCTAGAGTTAAATTACGGTTACTAAGCAACGACATTACAGATATCTGAGATGTATTACTAGCCCCGATAGGGCGCACGCGTATAGTAAGTTTACGGGTGAATCCTCTGCGTGGTGATACGCAGATGAAAAGAAGGAACGACGTGGTAAATGTGAGACGAGAAATGTGCTGCGGCGATATTAAATAGCCGATGGGAATTTGCATGAGATGGGCGGTTATGTGCCCGTGCAGGCGCGTTGTTTGTATCGCGTCGCAAACGTATTCGACGCATTCGATATTCTGACGGCCTCGTGGCGGCTGTATTCGCGGCGTAATTTGGCACGCGAGCCACGCTCAAATGTTTATCTAAGCCGGCTATATCTGACCCGTATTTTTTCAGTGAAATTAACACACATGGCCGTGTCGCAGGTGGCCAAAGTTAACATCAATTTGTTTATTCGTAGAACGTATGGATTTTACAGCGGGTCACATGGTTTTGGTAACCTTGGCAACACTCATCTGGTCAGAAGATGCCATTTGCCGCGTATGCGAAGCGCAGTGGACTCACGTATAGCGAATTAAAAAATCACTATCGTAGACGTACCAAATATAGGCCACTGCATGCGTGCCACGGACATATAGTGACCAAAAAGCTGCAATATATATGTATTGCGACAGACAGTCCGTGCGTACATTGTCCTGTTCAATTGGCCCGGTTTTGCAATAATCGAGCATCTATTATTTATATATGAATATCCGCACCTGTTTCGCGGTAATGGACGGACGCTATATGTTATTTGTTTTCAATGTAGGTAAATAGGAAGCTTCGTCTACCTCATAGCTTAAACCAGGGGTTCTTAATCTGTGGTCTATGAATTTGTGTCCATGTGTTGGGACATGACTTGTGGTCCCCCTTTGGGGTCCGTGAATGGGCTTCAGGTGATCCGTGAACCAGGCGCATAAAAATGATTGTGTTTATATGTGATTTTTTTTCTGGGGAGGGGTCCGTAGCTTTCACAAGATTCCCAAAGGGGTCCATGACTCAAAAAAAGATTAAGAACCACTGACAGAAAAAGACTTCACAGAGAGACGCGGATTTTCCTACTATCATAACGATAAATACCGAAGAGAATTAAGGTAATGCAGGTAAGTATAAGGTCTGAAAGATAGAGAAAGGAAGGCAAAGTACGCAATGTTGACAAGGTAAGAGAAGTGACCGATGTAGCACCCAGCCTAGTTAGATACACGGTAATTCTCGACTCGTTCTACATACGCACGTATATGTGTGTACATGCGTATATATGGCAGTGCGCGTGCGTGCATGAGTGTGCGTGTGTGTCTATCTATATATATATATATATCTATCTATCTATCTGTCTATCTATCTATCTATCTATCTTCTCATCTATCTATCTATCTATCTATCTGTCTATCTATCTATCTATATCTATCTACTATCCTCTATCTATCTATCTATCATCATCTATACTATGTATCTATTCTATCATCTATCCTATCTGATCTATCTATTATCTATTAATCTATCTATTCATCATCTATCTCATCTATCTATCTATCTATCTATCTATTCTATCGATTATCGATCGACTCGTATTATCTATCTAATCTTTCTATCTATCTATCTATCTATCTATCTATCTATCTATCTATCAGTATCTATCTATCTATCTAAGCTATCTTGATCTACCCATCATCATCTCTATCCTTACCTTCCATCAGTCCATCATTCATTCATTCATTCATTCATTCATCCATCCATTCATCCAATCCATCCATCCATCCATCATCCATCTATCTTTACTCATCCATCCATCCACATCCATTCAGTCCATCCATCCATCCATCCATTCCATCATCCATCGTATCCTTTACTCCATCATCATCATCCATTCATTCATTCATTTCATCATCCATGCCATCCATCCATCCATCCATTCCATCATCAATCCATCTATCCATGCATCCAATCCATCCAGTCTAGCCTCAATCAACATCCAATCATCATCCATCCATCACATCCACCTCCATCCCATCCATCATCCATCCATCCATCCGATCCATCCATCGATCCATCCATCATCTCCATCCATCCATCCATCCATCCATCCATCCATCCACTCATCCATCCATCCATCCATCCATCATCATCCATCCATCCATCATCCACCATCCATCCAGTCACATCCATCATCCATCCATCCATCATCCACATCCATCCAATCCATCCATCCATCCTCCATCCATCACATCCATTCATCCATCATCCATCCAATCCAATCCATCCATTCATCCATCCATTCCATCCATCATCCACTCATCATCCATCCATCCATCACATCCATCCATCCATCATCATTCCATCCATCCATCCATCCATCCATCCATCCATTCCATCCATTCCATCCATCCATCCATCCATCCATCCATCCATCCATCCATTCCATCCATACCAATCCATCCATCATCCATCCATCCATCCATCCATCGCATCCATCCATCCATCCTCATCTCATCTCCAATCCATCATCCATCAATCCATCCATCCATCCGTCCATCCATCCATCCATCCATCCATCCATCCATCCATTCATCCATCCATCTCCATCCCATCCATCCATCCATCCATCATCCATCCATCCAATCCAGTCATCCATCCATCCATCCATCCATCCATCCATCCATCCGATCCATCCATCCATCCATCCATCCATCCATCATCCGCATCTCATCCATCCAATCCATCCATCCATCCATCCATCATCCATCCATCCATCCATCCATCATCATCCATCCATCCATCCATCATCATCCATCCATCCATCCATCCATCACATCCATCCATCCAATCCATATCCATCCATCTCCATCCATCCATCCTCTCACATCAACCATCCATCCATCATCATCACTCCATCTCACTCCATCCATCCATCCATCCATCCATCCATCATCATGCCATCCATCATCCATACACATCCATCCATCCATCCATTCCACCCATCCATTCCATTCGCACCCATTTATCCACATCCATCCATCCAATCCATCCATCCATCCATCCATCCATCATCCATCCATCTCATCCATCCATCCAATCCATCCATCCATCCATCCAATCCATCCATCCATCACATCACACTCCATCATCATCCATTCATCCATCCATTCCATCCATTCCACATCATCCAACCAGCGATCTATCCATTTAATCCATCCATTCATCCAGTCATCCATCATCCATCCATCCATCCATCCATCCATCCATCCATTCATCCATCCTCCATCCATCCCATCCATCCATCCATCATCCATCCTATCCATTCCAATCCTCCATCCATTCATCCATCCATCATCCACCATCCATCATCCATCTCATCCAGTCCATCCACCATCCATCCATCATACCATCCATCTCAATCTATCCATCCATCCATCCATCCATCCATCCATCTATCCACTCCATCCATCCATCCACTCCATCCATCCATCCATCATCATCCATCATCCATCACAACATCCATCTCTCTCTCTCCTCTCTCTCTCTCATCTTCTCTTCTCTCTTCTCTCTCTCTCTCTCTCTCTCTCTCTCATCTCTCTCTCTCTCTATTTCTCTCTCTCTCTCTCTCTCTCTCTTCTCTCTCTCTCTCTCTCTTCTCTTCTCCTCTCTTCTCTCTCTATTTCCTCTCTCTCTCTCTCTCTCTCTCTCTCTCTCTCTCTCCTCTTCCCGGTCGCTCGCTCTCTCTCTCTCTCTCTCTCTCTCACTCTCTTTTCCGTCGCTCGCTCGCCTTCTCTCTTTCATCTCTCTCTCTCTCTTCTCTCTCCTCTCTCTCTATATATAATATATATATATCTTACTATATATATAATATCTATATATACATATAATATTATATCGAGAAGTCTATCAATAGTATTGATAGACTCTGATATGATATATATACATCATCATCCATTTCATGAACAGTGTTAATACATAATCTGCAATGACCCTCGAGCTAGTGCATATGTCGCCATGCTCACGCAGTCTTGTAATACGTATAACTCGTAAAGATCTTCGTCGTTTCGTATTCATCGTGATCGAGATATGCCAACAAAGTTTATGCACTATTCGAGGTTACGAATGTATACACTAGACCAAGTCAATCTCTAAGACAGGTAAAAACCTTGGACCAAACTTTGGCTGGGAATATATTCTTAGCGATATGACGACGATAATGATGTAATTATCGTCGTACAAAATTGACAAATAGTATTGCAGAGATAATGTTTCTGTTAGAGGTCATGCAGCCAAATAGGCCAAGTAGCATGCAGCTTACAGTCTAGGTCTAGCAAAGAAATAGCAAAGAATCATTTCAAGCAGAATATCGGAATTCAGCCGACTTTTTCGATCGAAGGTTTTCTTGAATTTTGATAATTGGATATTTTAAACTCTCACTTGTACACACGTCGCGCATTCATGAATGCACCACTCACTCACACACACGTCACACACCACTATGTAAACCCGTCCCTCCCCGCAGCAACGAAACGCGTTTTGCACTGGACGGCCATGTTATTAGAATGCGGTTATTATGCTGTTTAGAATACGATAATATATGATATACTGCTGCGGACGCGCCTCTTTCCGGGTCATATGCACATCCACGTCATCGGCCTTTAGGCGTCATTAGTGATGGCAGTGGTACCCACATCCACATGCATCGCCAGAGAAGCTGCGCATGTGAAATCGTACGTACATACACACGCGCGCAGTGGCCAGCGCACGTTGTTGCTAGGCCTGCTGGCTGGCTATCCAGAGGAAATGACCTATGCATTTTAATCAATATGGTTAATTTTCATTTGCGTGCTTTTGGCCGATTGTCGATTTCATGCCGCTGCGTCGGTCGAAGTATTCCCGCGGAGGGTGTGGGCGACAGGGTTGGGGGAAGAGCGGATGGCTTGGTTACATCCAATTCGCAATATTTTTGTGTCTTACAGTTAGATCTATAATATATATACGAACCAGCGTGGGGCACATGAGCATATTAACAGCAAATGAAGAATCGGACGTTAATAAATGGAGGTGAATCATAGTGCGTTTCCTAATATGTATGTGCTACCTGAGTGTAATGGGCTAATACATTGTTTCGTGTGAATACACCTGTGAAATGCGTTTTAAGCTGCTCTAGCAATGAAACGAATGGCCATAGCAAATGAACTGCAATAGAACAGCTACCATATTTGAGTCTTTTCTCACGAGCTTGTCGTTTATATTAAATCTCTTTGTAACGTTGTTGCTCCTTTCGATTTATTTATGGCACACTTACTAAACGATCTCATAAAGCAACCAAATATAGCTGTATGACACACGCATTCTTTGTGAAGATATTCTTCTAGAATCTTCTTCTTTTTCCCATAGCAATTCTACTAACTCACTTGCTTTACTTTCACCTACGTCGCAGCGACTCGTGCGATAAACAGGGAGCGGTCAAACGATTTCTATCTACTCTAGGTTAGTATGACGTACCGTCCTTCGTTTTTGATTGAATACGTGTCATGGAGTTAAAAATCAGATTATAATGATAATGATTACAATGATAAATATCAGTGTGTATGTAGATGGCATACGCATGTATATTTATACGCCCATGCTGGCATTATGTCTGTGTGTGGGTGGGGGGGGGGTAGATGGTGTACGTATTGCTCTACGTACGATTGCCTCTTTCTTTGTAAAAAAAATCTAGCTGCACACAGACTCGATTTCACCCTGACTCCTCTGGCACGACCACGCCTATCGTCGCCCTACAACTCGCGGTTCATAGATGTTAGAGCCCATGCAAATTTTCACTTCGTCGTCGGCTACGATCTAGGTGCCAGTCATTAACACGTCTTCAGTATACGACTCGCCAGCTGCCACGATGGATTATCATCTGCCAGTAGCATCCGCCCACCGATAGAATCCACTACAGCTTCTCAGTCGTGCCAAACATGCGTCCATCAATGCAAAATCTATGTTGCCCGTAAAAGCGACGGTAGGATGGATTATATAAGACTCGAAGAAATCGCGTCGCACAGCGCGATCACTCGTCTGATTCAGCCAGCGAGTTGATGCGTTATGACTCGAATCAAATTTCATCTAAACTAGTTTGCCGCACGCTAGTTGTGCGGTTGTGACAAGTCGCTGGACCTTCGTAAATGTGCACAGACGACAGGAGTCGTGCAAACATCGACAGCGTGTGCATGCTGATGCCACTGCAGCTTGGGATGATCATGGGGGCTTCGATGACTTCGTGGAAATTCGACGGATATATCATGAACATAATAATCGCTTCGCCCAATCGATTCGTAACGCTGCGAAGGTATATGAGTTGGGTGGGAATCCTTAAAAGTAGCAGAATATTTTTTTACGAAACATTTATTAAATACGGTACATGGCTACTAACCAGCTTGTAGCGCTGCGACAATTTCTCTGTTATTAATCAAGCGAAAAAAATTGCGTGCGGTACTGGCGAGAAATTAAATTGAGATTATATACCGCTTCGCGCTATTTATGACCATTACCGTCACTCACCCCTTTTCTCTCTCTCCCTTCTCTTTCCCATTCTCCTTTTCCCATTCTCCTCTCTCTCTCTCTCTCTCTCTCTCTCTCTCTCTCTCTCTCTCTCTCTCTCTCTCTCTCTCTCTCTTTCTCTCTCTCTCTCTCTTTCTTGTTCTCTTTATTTTTATTTTTTATTTTTTCCCACTCTATCGCTCTACTCCCTTTAAAAATGTCAATCGAATTTTGACCCAGTGGCAAGGAAATCGATAAATGTCAATCTCCATAGTAATTTCACATTCTCCCCGTCTATAGTCTGAAGTTTTTTTAACTGCAATTCATATACATATTCATGCGGTGTTCGTTCGTGCTGTGTGTGCTGTGTGTGCCTGTGCGTGTGGCCTGTGTGTGTGCTGTGTGTGTGTGTGCGGGTGTGTGTGTGCGCGTGTGCGTGCCGTGTGTGTGTGATGGCGTGTGTGTGTAGTGTGTTGTGTGTGTGTGTGTGTGCTGTGTGTGTTGTGTGTGTGTGTGTGTGTGTGTGTGGGTGTGTGTGGTGGTGTGTGTTTGTGTGTGCTTCAGTATGTTGCAAGAATGGATTTCGGCCAAACATTTTTTCTATGTCCTTCCTGTCATGCGACCTTTTTAGTTTTTTTATTATTCAGAAAGGAGTCGATTCACACCAAAATACCCAAACCCGTGCGTTACGGTGCTGCGCAAAATAAGCTGGGGAAAACTCCT
>NW_014577196.1:260466-265466 GCF_000485595.1 Priapulus caudatus | reverse complement strand
TCCATTCCATCCTCCATCCATCATCATCCATCATCACCATCCATCATCCATCTCATCCATCCATCCACCAATCCATCCATCCATCCATCCAATCAATCTATCCATCACATCCATCCATCCATCCATCCATCTATCCACTCATCCATCCATCCATCCTCCATCCATCCATCACATCCATCCATCATCCAACCATCATCTTCTCTCTCCTTCTCTCTCTCTCATCTCTCTCTCTTCTCTCTCTCTCTCTCTCTCTCTCTCTCTCTCTCATCTCTCTCTCTCTCTATTTCTCTTCTCTCTCTTCTCTCTCTCTCTCTCTCTCTCTCTCTCTCTCTTCTCTCTCTCTCTCTCTCCTATTCTCTCTCTCTCTTCCTCGGTCTCTCTCTCTCTCTCTCTCTCCTCTTTCCCGTCGCTCGCTCTCTCTCCTCTCTCTCGTCTCTCTCTCACCTCTTTTCCGTCGCTCGCTCGCTCTCTCTTTCATCTCTCTCTCTCTGCTTCTCTCCTCTCTCTCTATATATTATAATATATATATACTTACTATATATATAATCATACTTATATACATATATATTATATACGAAGTCTATCAATAAGTATTGATAGACTCTGAATATACTATATATACATCTCATCCATTTTCATGAACAAGTTGTTAATACATAATCTGCAATGACACCTAGCTAGTGATATGTCGCATGCTCACGCAGTCTTGTAAATACGTATACATGTAAGATTTCGTGTTTCGTATCTCAGCTGACTCGAGATATGCCAACAAAGTTTATGCACTATTCGAGGTTACGAATGTATACATAGACAAGTCAATCTCTAAGACAGGTAAAACGCTTGGACCAAACTTTGGCTGGGAATATATGTTCTTAGCGATATGACGACGATAATGATGTAATATCGTCGTACAAAATTGACAAATATATTGCAGAGATAATGTCTTGTCTAGAGGTATGCAGCCAAATAGGCGCAAGTAGCATGCAGCTTACAGTCTTAGTCTAGCAAAGAAATAGCAAAGAATCATTTCAAGCAGATTATCGGTAATTCACGCCGACTTTCGATCGAAGGTTTTCTTGAATTTTGATAATTGGATATTTTTAAACTCTCACTTGTACACACGTGCGCATTCATGAATGCACCACTCACTCAAACACACGTCACACACACACTATGTAAACCCGTCCCTCCCCGCAGCAACGAAACGCGTTTTGCACTGACGGCCATGTTATTAGAATGCGGTTATTATGCTGTTTGAATACGATAATATATGTATACTGCTGCGGACGCGCCTCTTTCCGGTCATATGCAGATCCACGTCATCGGCCTTTAGGCGTCATTAGTGATGGCAGTGGTACCCACATCCACATGCATCGCCAGAGAAGCCTGCGCATGTGAAATCGTAACGTACATACACCACGCGCGCAGTGGCCAGCGCACGTTGTTGCTAGGCTGCTGGCTGGCTATGCAGAGGAAATGACCTATGCATTTTAATCAATATGGTTAATTTTCAATTTGCGTGCTTTTGGCCGATTGTCGATTTCAATGCCGCTGGTCGCGTCGAAGTATTTCCCCGCGAGGGGTGGGGCGACAGTTGGGGGAGAGCGATGGCTTGAGTTACATCCAATTGCGCAATATTTTTCGTGTTTACAGTTAGATCTATATATATATACGAAACCAGCGTGGGGCACATGAGCATATTAAACAGAATGAAGAATCGGACGTAATAAATGGAGTGAATCACATAGTGCGTTTCCTAATATGTATGTGCTACCTGAGTGTAATGGCGCTAATACATTGTTCGTGTGAATACACCTGTGAAATGCGTTTTAAAGTTGCTCTAGCAATGAAACGAATGGCCATAGCAAATGAAATGCAATAGAACAGCTAGCATATTTGAGTCTTTTCTCACGAGCTTGTCGTTTATATTAAAACTCTCTTGTAACGTTGTGCTTGCTCTCGATTTATTTATGCACACTTACTAAACGATCTCATAAAGCAACCAAATATAGCTGTATGACACACGCATTCTTGTGAAGATATTCTTCTAGAATCTTCTTCTTTTTCCCATAGCAATTCTACTAACTCACTTGGCTTTACTTTCACCTACGTCGCAGCGACTCGTGCGATAAACAGGGAGGGTCAAACGATTTCATCTACTCTAGGTTAGTATGACGTACCGTCCTTCGTTTTTGATTGAATACGTGTCATGGGAGTTAAAAATCAGATTATATGATAATGATTAACAATGATAAATATCAGTGTGTATGTAGATGCATACGCAGATATACTTTATTACGCATGCTGCATTTATGTCTGTGTGTGTGTGTGGGGGGGGGGTAGATGTGTACGTATTGCCTTACGTACGATTGCCTCTTTCTTGTAAAAAAAATCTAGCTGCACACAGACTCGATTTCACCCTGACTCCTCTGGCACGACCACGCCTATCGTCGCCCTACACTCGCGGTTCATAGATGTTAGAGCCATGCAAATTTTCACTTCGTCGTCGGCTACGATCTAGGTGCAGTCATTAACACGTCTTCAGTTACGACTCGCAGCTGCCACGATGGATTATCATCTGCCAGTAGCATCCGCCCGACCGATAGAATCCACATACAGCTTCCTCAGTCGTGCCAAACATGCGATCCATCAATGCAAAATCTATTTGCCCGTAAAAGCGACCGGTAGGATGGATTATATAAGACTCGAAGAAATCGCGTCGCACAGCGCGATCACTCGTCTGATTCAAGCCAGCGAGTTGATGCGTTATGACTCGAATCAAATTTCATCTAAACTAGTTTCGCGCACGCTAGTTGTGCGGTTGTGACAATGTCGCTGCCTTCGTAAAATGTGCACAGACGACAGGAGTCGTGCAAACATCGACAGCTGTTGTGCATGCATGCTGCAGCTTGGGATGATCATGGGGGCTTCGATGACTTCGTGGGAAATTCGACGGATAATCATGAACATAATAATCGCTTCGCCCAATCGATTCGTAACGCTGCAGAAGTATATGAGTTGGGTGGGAATCCTTAAAAGTTAGCAGAATATTTTTTTACGAAACATTTATTAAATAGGGTACATGGCTACTAACCAGCTTGTTTAGCGCTGCGACAATTTCTCTGTTATTAATCAAGCGAAAAAAATTGCGTGCGGTACTGGCGAGAAATTAAATTGAGATTAATATACCGCTTCGCGTAATATTATGACCATTACCGTCACTCACCCCTTTTCTCTCTCTCCCTTCTCTTTCCCATTCTCCTTTTCCCATTCTCCTCTTCTCTCTCTCTCTCTCTTTTTCTTCTCTCTCTCTCTCTCTCTCTCTCTCTCTCTCTCTTCTCTCTTTCTCTCTCTCTCTCTCTTTCTTGCTTCTCTTATTTTTATTTTTTATTTCCCACTCTATCGCTCTACTCCCTTTAAAATGTCAATCGAATTTTGACCCAGTGGCAAGGAAATCGATAAATGTCAATCTCCATAGTAATTTCACATTCTCCCCGTCTATAGTCTGAAGTTTTTTTTAACTGCAATTCATATACATATTCATGCGGTGTTCGTTCGTGCGTGTGTGTGTGTGTGTGTGTGTGTGTGTGTGTGTGTGTGTGTGTGTGTGTGCGGGTGTGTGTCGTGTGCTGTGTGCCCGTGATGTGTGGTGTGGACTGGTGGAGTGTGTTGTTGTGTGTGTGTGTGTGTGTGTGTGTGTGTGTGTGTGTGTGTGTGTGTGTGTGTGTGTGTGTGTGTGTGTGTGTTTGTGTGTGTTCAGTATGTTGCCAAGAATGGATTTCGGCCAAACATTTTTTCTATGTCCTTCCTGTCATGCGACCTTTTTTAGTTTTTTTTTATTCAGAAAGGAGTGATTCACACCAAAATACCCAACGGTGCCGTTAAGGGCGCGCAAAATAAGCCGGGAAACACAGGGTCCCCAGCTAGTCGCATATTTCTTTGAAACCTCCATACATTATGATTGCACCGCAGTCTTCATGTTAGCAGACGTACAGGTGGACAGAAAAAATGACTGACGCTCCGTAAACAGACGGACGGATAGAAGGACGCGAGAGATGCACGCATGCACAGTTCGGACGGACGGACCGAGGGACGTACGGCCTGGGGGACGATGGCTATAGCAGCAGCCAGTATATGATCCGGCAGCTTTATTAGAGAACGAGTATTACTTTTGTGAGCTCTCTTCCCCCTTTTGCGTAATTGTAAAGCCGCTCGACTTGCCACGGCATGTCGCAGGCACTCTGCCGGTGCTTGCTGCATGCTCGCCCACGCGCCCGCAATAACGAGCCATGGCTAATGTGGCATAGATCGGTTTTATACCCGCGCGTATCGCTAGTTATTTCACAGAAATGGGGCTGTAAACATAATCACCTAGCAGGATTCAACACTCACAGCGTCTTTACATTATGTTCCGTTCTATTTCCGGCTACAATTTCACGCCGGTTGGCCTATATCGTTGATTGGTTACCATGGCGACTGATTTAATATTTAATGGCGACACAAATGATAAACAACGGCGGTTATTTTACAAATCGTGACCTAATTTTGGCGTGTTTGACCAAATGCGCGAGGAAATTTCGCCGACCGTTGCACAGAGTGGCATGTAGCGGCAGAATCTTGCGAGTCATCGAGAGAAGGACGACCGTATCAGTTGATGTACGAACACTTGAATACGTTTAGGAAGTAGATACACGTTTATATCAACTTGTGACGTACGCTTTCTTTGTCCGCATATTACGTAGCTGTTAGAAGAATGCAGTCGTAAAACCTGCCCTAGCTCACTCTCTCTTACTCCCTCTCTCCCCCTCTCGCTTTCTCTCTCTCTTTCTTTTTCTCTCTTTCTCTCTCTCAACTCTCTCAAGCCGCTGCCGCTTTCCACTAAAATCACATGATTGTCGTGTTGCCAACGCGACCGTCCGAGATTTTCACTTAACAACGTATCAGTTATCGGCAGGCGCATTGAACAGCCACCCGGATACGCCGCGACAAACGCATTGAGA
>NW_014577196.1:258715-259847 GCF_000485595.1 Priapulus caudatus | reverse complement strand
AGAGAGAGAGAGAGAGAGAGAGAGAGAGAGAGAGAGAGAGAGAGAGAGAGAGGGAGAGAGACATAGAGAGCAAGCGAGAGAAAGAGAGAGAGACCGAGAGAGAGGGGGAGAGTCCTGTCGTGTAGGGCGGTGATTCATACAAGCATGGCGCGGATTCCACAGAGCGACGCAAACGAAAGATTTGAGTCGAGAAAGTTTTACAAATAAATGACGTCCCGCGAAGATTGCGTTGGTAACCAGGTTGATCTATCTTCCCTTCTCTCTCTATCTCTCTCTCTCTCTCTCTCTCTCTCTCTCTCTCTCTCTCTCTCTCTTTCTTTCTCTCATTCCCTCTCTCAACTCTCTCAAGCCGCTGCCGCTTTCCACTAAAATCACATGATTGTCGTGTTGCCAACGCGACCGTCCGAGATTTTCACTTAACAACGTATCAGTTATCGGCAGGCGCATAGAACAGCCACCGGAATACGCTGCGATAAACGCATTGAGGGCGTGAACCCGATCCTAGGCTAAAATCATATCTCACGCGGGGCCTTCTAGCGCCGTCAATGCGCTGCCGGCCAGCACCCTTTTAAACGCCGTTCAGCGTTCCGCAAGCAACTCTTTGATGCGCGCCGATCTTAGACGAAATAATTATTGAAATCTTTCGCCCGCCTCGTAGGCAGGCGACCGTTTCTGGGGCTGAGCGGGGCCGGCGGGGAGGAGGAGGAGGAGGAGTATTATCAAGCGAGCGCCGCGGCCAGGTGCAAGGCATGAATGCGAACAATCGCATGTTTGTTGCGTTTCGAAGGAGATTATTTCTAAATTCTTAAACTCGTCGTTAAGCCGTATAGGTACGGCAGCGTGGTACGCGGCCGCCTCTGATAATTACAGCGCAACTTCCGAGCGCTACCGTTCGTTACCATAGAAATAATATACTAGTTGGACTAATGTCTAATATACTAAATAATACTAAATAAATAAATATATTAAATAATATACTAGTTGGACTAATGTCTAATATACTAAATAATACTAAATAAATAAATATATTAAATAATATACTAGTTGGACTAATGTCTAATATACTAAATAATACTAAATAAATAAATATATTAAATAATATACTAGTTGGACTAATGTCTAATATACTAAA
>NW_014577196.1:247430-253163 GCF_000485595.1 Priapulus caudatus | reverse complement strand
GAGAGAGAGAGAGAGAGAGAGAGAGAGAGAGAGAGAGAGAGAGAGAGAGAGAGAGAGACGCACATTTGTGCACGCATGTATTATTATACTGCCTCAGTATGCACTTGACTCAATTACCGCATCGTAGTAAAGCCCGAAAAGTCGTATGAAATAAAACGAGATTGCACTCCCTGAACTAGAACGGAACCATGTGCAGTTCGATTACCTATAATTTGGGCTCGGGCGCTTTGAACGAATATCGGTATCGGAGTGCGCACTGACTTATTCATTCAGATGGAACGGAGGTGTTGCGTAGTCCGATATCCTAGTATATCATTTAGGTTACCTAGGGTCATCGTATGCCTAGAGGACGATATATATGTTATTGTATCTATTAACTCAGTATCTATTAACTTAGTATCTGTTAACTCAGCCCGTGGACGGCAGCAACCTATATTATATATATATACCACTCGTTAGCGTGTTCAAATAACATGGCCGGTTCGCAGCGCGGTAGTATCGTTTCTGATGGGCAGAGATTTTCTTTATTTATTTCAACCCGATCGCGCGTCCGCCTTGAACGTGACTCGATCGTTTATCTCGATCTTCGTTATCACTCGGCGACTTCTCGCAATTTCTCGCTGCGTGGAGGGGAGCAGTGCTGCTTCGATGAAGGTGATGTAGTGCCCTACGTTTTGTAGAGAGGATTCGGCAAGCTATAAAAGAGTAATAGTCGCGAGAATAATTGTCCCTCCCGATCTAGGTGGTCGTTCTAAATTGGAGATTGAGGATTGATATATGCCGTGCTGTATCAACCAACTGTCCTTCGACATAATTATTATACGCGCTGATCGAGCTTGGTATATATAAATGAGGCGCATTTTTCATCATGAAGTAATATACAATTATATATATATATATATATATGTGTGTGTGTGTGTGTGTGTGTGCGTGCGTGCGTGCGTGCATGTGCGCGTGGGTGTACGACAGACAACAACACATCTCATTACAGAGGGATTATTCGACAAATAGTGGGCAGTGGTCATTGTACTAATGAGGCACATTACATGTAATGACACGTAGTCGATAATGATATGCCCAAATATCTCATGTGGGCATATCACTCGCAGTCACAAGTAGGGGGCCTATGCAGAATGAAAAGTTTGTAAAGATCATAGGTACATGCAGTGGGATTAGTATAAATAATAACATGGGTGTCATGATATCCTATATATATACTATATAATATTATACTGATGACACTTCTGATAACAATCCTGATAATAATACATATACAAGGAGGCATTTGGATGCAAGTTAATAAATGTGTCAGCAGTCAGCTGGATATACAGATAATAAATATCACAGCAGGAATATGGGTATAGATCTATTTATTATCTGTTTACCGGGTATACAGATAATAAATATCTAATGTCTAATATACTAAATAATACTAAATAAATAAATATATTAAATAATATACTAGTTGGACTAATGTCTAATATACTAAATAATACTAAATATATTAAATAATATACTAGTGCCTCTATCTATTGCTATGGTTGTTACGTTCAGTTTACATACCGGCTTGGTTTGCATACCGGAACGTTTTAGTCCCTATATCAGCGATATTTTTGTCTCTCGATTATATTACACGAAGCGCACATTTTTAATGACGCTTTGATTCGTGCCGTGTTATGTGATATATCATCACTTATATCGCCACCACGTGCGTTGCCTCCACAATATCTTACATACCGACCTAATCGAGCGCCTTGTAAGCAGACTGAGTCATCATGTATGCTGCGCATGCGCCTGCGAAGCACGTGCGATGGTGGAATGGCATTGCAGTAAGTATTGTTGATATCAAGAGTCTATCAATAGATATTGATCAATATTGATAGACTCCTGTTGATATTGGAGTGGCGATGGCTCTCTTCCACGGACCCTTCTCTGTTGTTAGCGCAAAGCGACTTTTCTCTAGGAGTTTGGTAGGAACGCTCGTACGCTCAGAAGATATGCGACAAAACCGTGGGAAGTGAGAGGTCGCAACGAAAAGGTCTATGCCAGCTGTGCGCAGAATTAGTGCAATTATGTAAAAGTTATTTATTAAAAATTATTTATTAACAGTAACACAAACGCACGCATACATACACATGCTTAAGGAATATAATTATCGTATGAACTTTTTAGCATGCACGTAATGTTGCATCACTCACGTCAACCTTTCTTCGGGTAACAGCGTTTATATCACGTGAACAACAAAAATATAGAGATAACGAAAGAAAACCAATATGCAAAACATTCAAAAAACGACAATTAAAAAAAAGTTCTATATGCTTGTTACTTGTGCACAGCGGCGTGCGTGCGGCGTACTTGTATGTTACAAAGGAGCATTTGAACGCCATTTACAGATGGTTCTTACCAATAATAGGCAACAGAGAGTAGAGAAACATCAAGACTTTGTAATTACAAGTACAAGACTAAGTAAATACATTTCGTGTTTATTTACCATCATTTTAATATTATTGAAAACGTTGCAAGTGCCTGTGCAGGCACTGGAGCGACAGATGCACGCGTGCATGCATATAACGAACGACCCGCTCTCTTTGACACGGTGAAATCACCACCGCGTTGATCTCCGCAATCTTGCCGCTGCTGCTTCGCCCGTCGACGGGGTTAACTCTTGCTTTATCTGATTCCCCGTAGAAAAAAGCCGCGGCGATTACACAACTGATAAGAGTTTTTTTGTGAATGAATCCGCGCCTAGTGGCTACCGCGTTAATGGCGGCATCGGTTGACCGCACACGAGGCAGCGTCAGTACGCGTAACCCGTGCATATACGGATGCGTGCGTATACATATACCACCGGGTGGGCAATATGTGGCGAAGTATAGAGTTTATGAACCTAATTACGTATTTGAAAGACCAGTTTTTTTAAAGTAACCGCGATGTGGAATAAAATTGCACAGACGCGTCGCTTGGCGGCGGGTTTGAAAGTCATTCTGGAAGGGTGTTAAACATAGTGATATAGATATAATATCAAGAGCTAATAATACCTCATGATATGAGTAGAGTAGACTGCCCCCGTGTAGAGATCTCATCGGTGGTGTATAGCGTTCACGCGTCGTCTGCTGTGTTGACTATTAGCGCGAAGGCCGTCTTTTGGCGGCCATGTTAATTTCGTAAACAAATCAATATTTTTGGCGTATTTACTTCTGCCGCCTTCATCACTGCAGGCGGAGGGGGTCTACGAGTGAAGAATATGACGCCGACTACCTTACACAAATACGTCGAACGTATAATCAAGTATAGCGCATCTATACGACAATGATCATGAAAGAATGTGAAATGAATAAGCCTGCTGTTGTTGGAGACGCCTAACATCCAAGAGCGGTGCTCAGTTGCATTTATTGCTGCTGTCGTGCTTCCGCGCGGTTGATCGACGAAATTATTACTTCGAATGAGAAATATTGCTTTAAGGCGTCTTCATGGCAAAACAACCGTCTGCCCGTATACAGCGCGTGCTTAGGTCAAAAGAACTTGAACCGAAGTAAACATTAAATATATTTTATAAGAACTGAAATTATTCCTAAAAAGAACCAAGCTAGAAGAGCACGAGTCATTGATGCCGCACTGCTAGGTACTGCAATTTAGCAGCATGCTCGTTCTTCGTGTCTTACAATTTCTTTCCGCGATCCAACTAAGCTCACTTCCGCGGGCGAATCGTTTCCTAGGTTTTTACTGCAATTAATTATAGCACCCATTCAAACGCACACGCGGCGCGCGAAATTAGTGCGCTGCGTGCGATCAGCGACCGATTTACGCCAAGGTTTTCGTTCATCCGCCGAATTCGTAAATTTTGCTGAATAAGAGAAATACTGTCCGCCGCGCACCATCCAGGCATCGGCACGTACAATACGGCCGCGAACTCCGTACAAAAGGATCCTCGCGATCGCCCACAGGTGTCCGCAGATGCCCGGGTCGTCCCAGCCCGGCGCGCATTACCGCCCTTTGCATCACAAAGCGAGGCCATTGAAGTTCTCTCCTGGAGAGCTCACGGCGGGGCGACCTTGAATAAACTTTCAACTGAGACGACCCTTGTTTGTCAGGATGTTTTTGTACGAGTCACAGTCCATTTTTGGACTCTCCCATCGGCACGGCCGCCCATCTCTCTGCTCGCGGTTTAACAATGGAACGTATAAGCCGGGGTCGTGTCTGACTGGTTTTCACTTTTTCGGTTTTCAACGCAGTTGAAGTTGAAGCGAGAGCTAACAAGGCGGTTTTGTTCGGCATATATTGACGGAAAGACGCGGTCGGACACTGACGGTGAGGTTGCTTGTTTTATTTCAGTACAAAATAAATACGAGGTAAAAAGATTAGAAGATATACTTGAGAAAGCTAACAAACCAGAGGAAATTGCATTGATGATTTACATTCTACTCATTATATATGCTATATATGTAGTCGTTGTTCCTTGGTTCTAAGTCCGTTCACTGTGAATGAAAGGTTGCATTCACTCGAATATCATTAAGTCTAAGAATGAAACTAAAATTATTCATCAGAATATATGAATATGTTAGCTGAACACAACAACCACAACATCGACCTTTATTAAAATATGTGGATGATGGGAAACATGAGCATTATTTTATTATATGATGCGCGTATACATTGTACCCATGGTACAATATTGGATACATTTACGCCGAGCATGACGCATTAGGATACAAATAGCAATCTCGTGATAAACATTACATATCTCACACTCGCCAGGATAAACAGATGTAGACGTTTTCTGTAATAATTAACTCTCAACGTGTAATTACTACACTAAATTACGGACTATATTAACGGCGAGCCTCTGACGTCACAACTGACATGTCGTGAGCTAGGAACTTGATTGGTTGATGTTGTGCAATTAACGAATATCTGAGAATAACTCATTTTCTTTGTGTAAACTGGAGTTACGTGGAGTGTGAAATATCTTGTTCTACGTAGTTATCTCACGTCGGACGCTAACTTAAATGCTAAGCATGTAAAAATGAAGGTTGATCACTTTTTCAGTGTACCTCACACGAGCGATAGAAATAGCATAGAAATATAATGAAAAGATTCGAGCACTCCTTGATGTCTTACCTGGGCTTTAAAAGAAACAGCGGTAAACCATTGTATTGTGGATGCATTCATTGTATTCATTTATTGTGTGCATGACGCAGGAGATGACACATTTACCTTGCATTTTGCACAATATAGGATACATTTGATGGGTATAGGCCGCAGTACAAATGAAATAGACGGCGTGTATGATGCAGTATACCGTTCGTAGTGATATAAATAACATATATGACACGCATTGGATCTATGGTGCAGTGCAGACAAGTCGTGACACATCTTATTACATACAGGAAATGTGGTCAGTTTGTTTATGTAAAAATATTTATAACTGCCGCTTTATCCTTTGGAGACTAACCAAAAATGTGTTTGCACAAAAGATCCCAGGGAACATTCGGATAAAAATTTTGTCGAAACCTGTCAATCATTTCTAATAAAGGATATCATTGTGCTATTGTCAATCCCACAAAAATGCTAGTGTCCGGTTTTAGAAACTTTCACCTAAGTATAGTTTATACGCGTATTGTTCGTGCGTGCGTGTGTGAAAGAGAGAGTGCGAGCGAGAAAGATAGATAGGTAGATAGATAGATAGATAGATAGATAGATAGATAGATAGATAGATAGATAGATAGATAGATA
>NW_014577196.1:235668-245647 GCF_000485595.1 Priapulus caudatus | reverse complement strand
TCCACACAAAAAGGAACCATGTGCAAGTTCGATTACCTTAATTTGGGCTCGGCGCTTTGAACGATATCGCGTATCGAGTGCCGCACTGGCTTATCATTCAGATGGAAGGGAAGGCGTTTGCGTATGTCGATTGCCTTAGTATACCATTTAGCGTTACCTAGGGTCATCGTATGCCTAGAGCGCTGGGGAATTAGTATGTAATGTATCTACATTTAATACTCAGCCCGGGACGGCAGCACCTTACTATATATATATATATATAATATATTATACTATATATATATATATCCTCTTACTCACGCAAACCCCCATATGCGTGTCAAATAACATGCGCGGTTCGCAGCGCGGTAGTATCGTTTCTGATGGCAGAGATTTTCTTTATTTATTTCAACCGATCCGCGTCCCTTGAACGTGATCGATCGTTTATCTCGATCTCTATCACTCGGACGACTTCCGAATTTCTCGCTGGCGTGTTAGAGGACGCAGCCGGCTGCGTCGATGAGGTGATGTAGTGCCCTACGTTTTTTAGAGAGGATTGCGGCGAGAGCTTATAAAAGAGTATAGTCGCAGAGATAATTCGTCTCTCCATCTGTTGGTCTTCTAGATATGGAGGATTGAGGATTGAATAGTATCCCGTGCTGTATCAACCAACTGTCTTCGACATAATTATTATACGCCGGCTTGATCGAGCTTGGTATATATAAACGAGGCCGCATTTGTCATCATGAAGTAATATACAATTATATATATATATATATAACTCTATATATATTATATATATATATATATATCGTGAGGTGTGATGTGTGTGTGTGTGTTGTGTGTGTGTGCGTGTGTGGCCGTGCGTGCGTGCGTGCGTGTGTGTGTGGGCAGTAGAACATCGACGCACTGCGCGGATAACCTAGCTATACTCATTATCTGGACAGCACATCCCTGTTTTTCGACGCCATGACAATGCGTTCATTAAGTGAAATTAAAAGCCGACATTAGAGTTGTTGATGATTATACCTGCGTTGCATGCACTCCCCTGTGCCCGTGGGGGTTGCATTACATCGCTCGCATTACACTTTATTAAACATGCCGCGTTATTACTAGCGAAGGTAATATAATATATGTGTGTGTGTGTGTCGTGGTGTGTGTGTGTGTGTGTGTGTTGTGTGGTGTGTGTGTGTGTGTGTGTGTGTGTGATGTGCGTGCGTGCGTGCGTGCGTGCATCGCCGCCGGGGGTGTACCGACAGACAACAACACATTCTCATTACAGAGGATTATTCGACAAATAGTGCGGCAGTGGTCATTGTACTAATGAGGCACATTACATGTAATGACACGTTAGTCGATAATGATATGCCCAAATATCTCATATGCGCATATCACTCGCAGTCACAAGTAGGGGCCTATCCAGACATGAAAAGTTTGTAAAATCATAGGTAGACAGTGCATGTGGGATTAGTATAAATAATAAAACATGGGTGGTGTCATGATATCCTATATATATACTATATAATATTATACTGATGACACTTCTGATAACAATCTGATAATAATACATATACAAGGAGGCATTTGGATGCAAATTAATAAATGTGTCAGCAGTCAGCTGGATATACAGATAATAAATATCACAGCAGAATATGGGTATAGATTATATTTATTATCTGTTTACCGGGTATACAGATAATAAATATCCCAGCAGCGAACAGGTAAGGTATACAGCTAATAAACAGACGAGCAGGTAGGTGGGTATACAGATAATAAATAGATTAGTAAGCAGGTGGATATACAGATAATAAACAGACGAGCAGGTAGGTGGGAATATAGATAATAAACAGACGAGCAGGTAGGTGGGAATATAGATAATAAATCGATTAGTAAGCAGGTGGGTATACAGATAATAAATAGATGAGCAGGGGTAGGTGGGTATACAGATAATAAATAGATTAGTAAGCAGGTGGGTATACAGATAATAAATAGATGAGCAGGCAGTGGGTATACAGATAATAAATAGACCAGCAAACAGATAGGTATACAGATAATAAATAGACCAACAGGCAGGTAGGTATACAGATAATAAACAGACCAGCAAGCAGGCGAGTACACGGATAATAAATAGACCAGTTATAGACAAGTATACTAGGCAAATGATGACAGATAATGAGCATGACAGGTGTAGGTGATGTATAGGTTGTAGTCATCACAAGAGTTATTACAACAACGTACTAATCAATCAGGTAAGGATCATAGTCATGTATGTATAATATAACAGGGAGACTGCTGCTACAGACTATAGACAGATGGGTATACGTTATAGGCCGTCATTTGTAGATTATATGAAAACCTTCAACTTGGGAAAATACGAAGATAGGCATAGGTTATATGCAAACATGTGTATATTATAGGAAGAGCTAGAGGCAGAAAGGTAAACGTTGGCAGAGATGAGCATATTGTTGGCAAACAGCCAAGGAAGCCCGTTACAAATACAAAGGAAGTCCTTTACAGACTTATACAAGACAGCTATAGGCTATATGCAGACATGTGTATATTATAGAAAGAGCTTAAAATGCTATAGGTAGAGAGGTAAACGTTGTAGGTAGATATGAGCGTATTGTTGGCAAACAGCACAAGTATTACAGGCGCGCACAGGTGCATGTGTACCATAAGGCTATAGGTGCAGACTATCGCCGGATACGTGTTGTTGTCAAGCGGGCGTAGCGCACAGCTCATGTTCAATCATATAGCGCAGCGCGGGTCGATCACTTACAACGGGGTTTTAGTAATTAGATAAATGAGTTCCCGAGTTACGTCCGTTGTGCACACAAGAACGTTGCATATGTGAAGGCATCAGCGAAGCGCGCGATCGCGAACCGAACTGACAAGACAACAGCGATCTGCTGCTATTGTGTGGTCGGTGTAGGTTAGCCATAATTCCCATTGATTTCAGCCGTACGAGTTTGAATGCAAACTGCGCTCTTCTCACTTACGAGAATGCAAAATTAATGGTCGCGATGGCCACATCCCTGCACACGATTCTCCCCCTAAACTGCCACCTACAGATAAAAATCGATGCGCGCGCACTGCTCTGCTCTTGTTTACAAGTACGTGTGCGCGTGTATGTGTTCGCCTTCACGTATATATATATATTTCTGCGTGTTATATCGATGCTTTGTTGTTCACGGAGCTACCCGGTACGCTGGACATTTGTAAATTCCGTTAAGTCCGTACGTCACGTCCGTAAATTCATCCGTTTTCTCGGCCCGCCGGGTGAGTGCAAGCCGCAACCCAAATTCACCAATTCAATAATTTTTCCTCACGCGCGCACACACGACACGGCTGGAATTAATCGACGCCGGATCGCCTCTAGCAGACAGCAACGGTGGCGCTAATTCGAGATTTTCCTCGTATACGTACGTATACGTGCGTGCGACTCGGGCTTTGCGAGAATCTAGAACGCGACCTGAGTGCAGCGAGACGGGAAAGCCGAATGATGTGATTTATTTTCTCGGGTAGGAAAGCAAGTGGACTTCATTGAATGGCACAGAAACTTAATTGGCGCGCCTTCGCACGTCCGCGGTGGCGGCGGAGGTGTCCGTTCCGCTAATGTGAACTGTATCCCTGCGGGAAATACAGGATCCTCTTTTCATATATAGGCGCGCGATCGCTTTCATGTATAAATTAGATACTTTCTGACCGAATCTGCGACCGTACGATGCCCACACTAGCGCGCCCACACGCGCACGCGCGCGTGCACACACGCACACACGCGCGCACACACGAATATCTTGCGTTCTTTCTGACATTTCTTCTTTGATAAATAATTATTTTTTCGACAAGGGAACACAGTACAGCAATCGTTACTCGGTTACGTTGCCAACTAATTTATTATGGACCATAGAAGCCTATAGGCGAACGGATTATTTTAAATGGTAAATTGTTTAAGAATAACAATTTTTAGAAATGTACGAACGAATAATGCTTTCAATCAACTTCTGGTGAGAAGAAAGATTCAATGCATTTACTTAAAGACTATGAACACAAGAAACACACGCACGCAACACTCACTCACAAGAACACGAACATGCATGTGCACATACATGCACGTACGCACACACAAGCACTCACCCAAATGTGCAAACGCGCGCGCGCGCACACAGACGCGCACCACATACACTATAATATACCATGTAACATGAATATTTTGACATGTATAACCATGTTCTAACGAATTAAGTCTTCAGAAATTGCTAGTTTTAGATTCTACATATACACACACGCACGCACGCACGCACGCACACACACATGCACATACATGCATACACACGCACGCACGCACGCACGCACGAACGCACGCAAGCACGCACACACGCACGCACTCATACATACATGCATGCATACACGTATACATATGGATATAAAAAAGGGATGGACTATACAGATACAGATAGCTACATGCAGTCTTCCTATTTGTATGAACTGCAACCTTTTCGAAAGCACAATGTTTACGCGGAGTATTACAATCATGTTATTGCGTTAGAGGACGTCCGCAGATTCCGCTCTCACTCGCAAGATATTTACGAACGTTAAAGCTTTTATGTAGCATATGTAGCTGAAAATTGATCATGTAAGCCCCAACAGTGCAATACTGCGCAGCCTAAACGCTTCATTACCTTTAAGCTAATAATTGTATGCACCTTCAGGAAATTCGCCCGTGACTTACCGCCGACCATTATAATTCATTTACTGGTCAGCCGGAGAGACTCCCACCACCGTCGTTTCGTCCCGCGACGACATTCGCCTATCCGCGGTTGCCGAACGAGCTTGGGGCCGTCCAGGTCTACTATGCAGTTGGCGCTGTTAGCTAAAATGATTGAAAGCAAATCTCCAATCTTAACTAATATCGATTTTGGTCACGTGCCAGCCGTCCATATACGAAAGATAAATATGTTAGAAAGCTGCGGTCATTTCATTTGCGTCGTGGCGAAACAGAACAGGGGTGTTCGGCTGTAGAGCGAAGAGTGAGTAGCATGCAACGATCGTTGCATCATGCGTGCGCGTGAGAGTGTATATTCGGACACGCACGCGCATGCAAGCGTGTGTGTATGTGCATGCATACGTGCGTACGTGCGTGCGTGCATGTGTGCGTATGTAACGTATATGTGGGCGTTTACGTTCATTTACGTGTGCGTGTCCGTCGTTTCATGTGTGCGTGCGTGCGCGCGTGTCCGTCATTCCATGTGCATGCGTGCGTGCGTGCGTGCGTGCGTGCGTGCGTGCGTGTCCGTCGTTTCACGCGCGCGCGTGCGTGTGCGCGTTCCTGCGTGCGTGCGTGCGTTTGTGCGTGCGTGCACTGCCTGTGAGCCTGTATATACATGAGTGTACGGTGCGTGCGTTTCGTACGATTCAATGACTCCGTTTGTGAGGTTCCTCCGCATACAGAAGAACCATGCCAAATCCATAATTTTTTAAATTACATTACGCACTCAATATTCAACGGCGACGGGTTGATGGGCGTATATATTACCAAGCACCGCTCTCTAGTTGCTCCGAACGTAATAAGACGCCTCCAAGCGCCGTGCGCGCCATTTCGCTGTACATATATTGAACGAGTCACGTGACATTATTCATCCTAGGGGTCGCTCAAAGCGTTCTCATGCAAAATTAACAAAAGTCAAACCAAAGTCAAACCATCATTTATCAACGCGCTTGTGACAACTTAACCGCGTGTGCACGTAGCGTGTGCCAGTGTTTAATTCGAATAGGGGGAAGAAGAGTCAACAAGAAATCTTGTTAACACGCAGTGTCTCTACGGACCACCGCGTTATTTATGCATGACTGCCTGTAAAATGAACCGTTATCGTCCCGACTTCGACGAATGAGAAATCACAATAATTTATCGTCAAAATTAATGTTTCATAAACGCGGGAAACAGGCCGAGCCGTTGGCCAATCGTGCGCGAGGATGCCGCGACGGTTTGGCCTAGCAGACGACTGCGGCTTGTTTGCCACGTTGTCAGGACGATAATGGTTGAAATCCGGATGGCGAAATGGTTACGGGCCGGTTTCCCGCCTGAAAAGAAAATGCGGGGATCCATCCAATCAGTACAATATACATGACGCATGTGGCCGTTTATAGATTAAATGTCTAATACATGCATTGCAGTTGCTCGTGACAACTACGACATGTGGCGCTCTCTAGCGTGGAATACTCTCATATTTGCATCTGCAACGGCGCTTGATGTTAACAGGGGAGAATAATGACAAAAAACCCTAATATTATGTATGAAGCAGTAGTCAGTATTTTCAAAGTAACTCATGCGTTTCATTCATTTCATCAACGAAAATTGTGAGCCACGCGTATTTGTTGATACTTGATTGGCGCTTCTGTGGTTCATACAGACCTCGACAATGTAATTTCCAGCTCCCACTCCCAGAATTACGAGTAGTTCCGCCGCTGCTCCCATCTTGATGTTGTTATAGTGTTACTAATGCTGGTATGTACTATTCTGTAGTTCTCACCACCGTATAGCCGCTGTTGCTTGCTACCGCCAATGACGCCACCGCCGCTGCTGCTGCCACCATCAGTGCTGCATGCTACTGCTGCTGCCACCAATGCTGCCGCTGCTGCTACTATCAATGCTGCTGCTGCTGCCGCTGCTGCTGTGCTACCATCAATGCTTCCGCTGCTGCTACCATCAATGCTTCCGCTGCTGCTACCATCAATGCTGCCGCTGTGCGCTGCCTGCTGCCTGCCCCTACCATCAAGTGCTTCGCCTGCCTGCCCTACCATCAATGCTGCCGCTGCTGCTACCTATCTAAATGCTTGCTGCTGCTGCCGCTGTTCTGCTGCTGCTACCATCAATTCTGCGCTGCCTGCTACCCATCAATTGCTTCCGCCTGCTGCCTACCATCAATTGCCTGGCCGCTGCTGCTGCCATCATCAGTGCTGCTGCTACTATCGTCAATGCTACTACCGCCGCCCCTCCGCGGCTGCTAATGCAACTACGCGATAACAGCGATAACGCAACAGCTTCTTTTGTTAGTTTTATGTGATGTAATATTTAAGGTTTTAGGTTGAAATCGAAATTAAACATCATCAAGGTTTACGTCGAACATATATGCCCGTCGTTAACAATAATTGCAAAGTCATTGCAAGACTCAATAAGACCCTAAATTTAGCTCTTTACAATACGAACAAACACTATTCACCCACCAGTATACCTACCAGTAAGGAATAATAAATCCACGAAAACAGGTGGTTGGTGCTACAATAAAAAGGATCTGCCTCACTAGATCTGTCTGTCTATGCGATCAAAAAATCTTTCCTGCGAATTATTTTTCCACAAAGTTGGGTTTTTCATTACGACCATTCATTCAAACACGATCAAGCGTGAAGCCACTTGGGGTTGTATTGAATTTCAATAGGTGTAAAACACAGGTCCTATAACGGACGACAACCAGATATTTGCCCGTTGACTTTTGTTCTCTCCCGTTTGGATTTGATGGTGTATTTATGTACACTATACGTGACAAGTTCCCAGCGCTTTCGATGACGCCGTCCAATTGATTTACATTCATTTACTGCATGTTTTATTTATCTATAGACGCATATAAAATTTTATATTAACATTTTTAATTTTTTTGCGCACCTTTTAAGATTTATGTATAGCACTTTTGTATGTGTGCAAGTTCTTGTCAATACAATGAGAGCTAAAATCGTGGTGGGAATCTGTGAAGTTATTAGTAACTAGTAAGTCCGTGTATATAGTTGGTTAATAAATTTATGGAACACGTGAGCAATCTAAACTGATATTTATTGGATTTAGCACTACGAGCATATAAAGTCAAACCTAATTACAGAATGAAACGTAATTTCATTACACAAGACTTGCAGGTTTTAAATTGAAAAATAATTTCAATTTTAAATCCATTATCAATTGCTGTCAGGGATAATAAAATGTAGTTTAATTACATCCTCTGCACAATTGACACGATATGGCATGATATGGAAGGGAATGTCACAGTTCATAGTACAGGACTAGCGATACAGAGGTATAACCTACTCTGCTCTGTTATATATTTGTATCTACACTAGGCACTGCCTTTTTCTCGTAACGCACTTCATCACAGTCAAAATTGCAAAGTGGGCAACATTTTTCCCATACTAATAATTTTCAGGGAGAAATAATCACTCAAAAACCATGACATAGGGAATAAACACAGAATTTAAAAAATCTCTTGATTTATATATAATTCTGCCGTTTTTATCACAAAATAGTTCATAAAACATTTTCTAGGAGCTTAGGACACCATGCATCCCGAGTCTCTCTTACATAAACAGAGTAACAGATGTAAGTCCCATGTAACTCCCAGTGTAAGATGTATACAATTTACAACTGTAATTAATACATTAAACAGATGTATTATAAATGTCGGGTAGTTGGATGGTGTTATGTGCTTTAATTTCAGTCACATTACATATCCATAACGTTTCCAAAAACGCATTAGAGATGATCAGACATGTATTGGTGTATAATCACCCATCATACCCCCAACTGTTGTAAAAAAAAGTGATGCATAGAGCCTATATATTTCACTAAATACCGGTAAGTATTCTGCACAATGTATGCGTATGAAACACAATATGGTTTCTAGAATCACGACTGCGAACAATCTGCAATCGGTGCATTTCCATGAGAATTCCAGATCCTGTAGTCAATACTTGACACATCACGAGCTACAAATAAAGACATTAATGTCAAGCATGTAACTGTTGTAAGTAGCAATTAAACAAATATGAATATATTTTATCATTGCTAATAATAAAAGTTTACAGGTAGGATGATGAAGATTAATGAAATTTGTTATCACACATACCTGTTAACACCTTGGCTTTGGCAGAAGGAGATATGCTGATGGATTTTACATCTACCCAGCACTCTGATAGTGTGTAATTACTGACCTTGAACACAACCTATACGCCAAAGAAACAATATTAAACAAAAAAAGGATTTATATCTGTACACGAGCCATGTTTCTCAAGCTCGTAAGTGAATTTGGCTTCAGATTAATAAGTAATCAATAGTTCGATTGTCTTATTCCTCTGTCATGCTTTCAAATCATCTCCTAGACAAAAATCTAATTGCGTATTTCTCACTCGTTACTGCACAAATAATTGAAGTTTCCTTGAAACCACTCTTAAATACAAATAATGCTCATTAACCTCAAACTGCTGTTAATGATTTTTGTTTGTCATATCTACCCTAATTATGTGACATCATGCATTTTTTTTCACCAAATCGCTTAACCAACTTCTACGAAGTAAATGTGACCAAGATGCCAGTATTATGTGTGCTTGCCTTTGAAACTCAACCCCTGAAATGCTGGATTAGATTATATTGCAAACAAGAAATAATAAAAGTGTCAGTGACACTATAGCTCACCATTATATACCATATCTCCCATTATATACACTTGATAATTATATATGCGTAATTTTGGATGCGAAAATAAATATTTTGGATCTGAAAGTCTGAAATCTGGGCGAGAGATGGCGCTACGCCTAAATGATCTCCATTTTGGTTTTCGATTATCGCGCAAAGAAAAACAATAAAATATTCCAGTCAAATTACTGTAACGAAGAATCTAAAACACAATATTACACGTAGGTATGATTGTAAAGTTGTTAACCAGTTAGATTGACATTTTTCTGTTATTTTGGTCGAAGGTACGAGTGGGTAGTACGCAACCACAAGTTATCTTCTCGAATCTCGCATCTCGCTACCCCCAACAAAATTGCAGCAAACACGCAGTTTAGAATGACTCAAAAGTAGGATGACCTAATCTACCTAATTTAAAAAAAATATCAAAACCCGTGTGATATGTTTTGGGGCAAGTCCTTATTCATTCACATACCAAAAATTGGCAAAATCCGTTGAACCTGAACTGACTTAATTATGGCCATTTACATTTTTGCCAAAAAGTGGGCG
>NW_014577196.1:219703-231455 GCF_000485595.1 Priapulus caudatus | reverse complement strand
CCCCCCCCCCCTAAGCTCCACCTAGGTTTAAACTACTGGCACCATAAAATTGAGAATTTGTTGTTCGTGCAATGTCGTCTATGCTTGCGATTGAGCACGTTGCACGTGGCAATTTTGCAAATCCATCACATCATGGTTTACTAACGTATTATTTAAGGCGTGTTATACATGTGCCCTGTGGATTTACCTGCAACCATCTACTACCTGAGCAGCATCGTACCTGCTCACTGATAATGATGTCACACCGTGGCTTTCCTGTATACCGGTACTGTCTCCAAGCTGGGCTCTGCAAATATAATAATACAGACATCAACCAATAATAAACCACTGTACTGATTGGCGGCCGTTGTCAGAAACATCGTAAAGTTAATTGCCTAATGTAGATGCTAAGTGTTGAGACTAACTTTGTTTCTGACAACGGGCCCCAGAAATCTGGGGATGAAAAACTGGTTCGTTTCACGTTAGATAAATTGAGCCTATATGTGATATGCCTCATCACGTGAGAGACTCACTCTTAACGACGGCCTGTCCAGAGCAGGGCTTGCTGTCGAGTAACTGCAGTGCCACAGTGCGCACCATGGTGTTTAAAGGTTCCAAATGGGGCTGCCTCACATCAGATATTTATACTGGCATCAATAAGCCCTTACTGAAGTCTGGAACAATAATGGATAAATTAAAATATTGATCATCTCTAGATAATTCCATCGGAGCATTAATACAAGAAAACAATATATATATACCAGAAACAGTGTAATCTTACCTCTGTTGTATTATGAGTTAGGGTCCCAGATAGTCAGCCAGAGATAAGGCACCAAAGAGAACCAACAGAGATTCGCGGTCTACAGGAATTATATCGCTATAGGCAATGGTTCATGCATACAACATATGAATTCGACACAATCTGTCCCTCATACAATTTACAAAACTCAAGATACAGACAACAAAACAAGATACACACACAATCTGACACAAACAATTTACAAACCTGCTACAGAAATTAGACTACAATATGGAGCCAGCATGTCTTACTATCAAGTCAATAAAACACAACTGGCAAAACACTGATCTACTGACAGACACCAAATCGAATTTGGATTAAAATCGAAAAATGAAAACACTTTACTAAACTAAAACATCAAATATTCTTAATTTTTAAAAATGTAATACTACTGTTTCACTTATATATATAGGAGGTTATATATATATATCAGGGGTGTAATAATGACAAAGAACCTGACAAGGCAATATTCAAGATGCATGTCAATAATGACAAAGAATGACAATGACAGGGGTCAATAATGCAAAGAATGATCAATGACAGGGTCAATAAATGACAAGATGGACAATGACAGGGCGTCAATAATGCAAAGAATGACAAGTGACAGGGTCATATATGACAAAGAATGACAATGACAGGGGTCCAAAATGACAAAAGCATGACACGCTATAATGACAATAAAAATAATGACAATAATTTGTCATTATTAACGCCTGATATGTATATCATATATATATATATATATATATATATATATATTATATAAGTTATATAAGATTTGTCAATACATGCTTCATGAAGTATTCGCATGTAGAAGAACCTACATTGGATGAGCGGTGGTCTCGATACACCTTGTGCAGCTACTCAATGGTAACACAAAAATAGAACGCACTCGGATCTTCTGTAAAGAATGAAATTACTACATGGAAATACATTGTATCATAAAATGCTTCTGTGCATTACTCTCATTTACTTAGGCTATGACCACACTTCATGCACCAAACAATTGTTACTGCAGATGCTAGTTGAAAATATGAAATGACCTAAGCTTATAAACTATCGTCAGCAAAAAATAAACTTTTAAACGACTTCAATACAATTAAATTTCATCCTGAATATTATTTACATATTACATTCATACAATTAAAAAAAACTATGTGCACAATGACAAATTGATTAATTCTTATGCCAGTAAAAAACACTATCATAAAGGGGTGTTAGCATAATTGCAAACGATGGTGTCTCGGCATCAATAGCTACCTGTTGCTGATGATGAATTATGGCACAGGTTTTCCAGCTGGGAAGTAGGTAACTGGAACACAGGTCTTGAAGTACTTTCTTACAGCCGTCTCGACTCTCTATGAACTGGCAAGCACACAAAGTTCAAAAGTCACTCTTTGACAACATTATTATATTGTATATAATATACCGTGCACGCACACATGCATGCCATGCACATATATAGACAGCTCTGATTATAAAACATGACGAGGTAGAAGCTATATTTACTAGCCTAGGCCTTGTTTTGGAGTTGGCAATCGCTATGCGGAGACACGTGTGTGGGGCGCCGTTCCTTTTGTTGAGGAATTGCTAGCCATTTGGAGTGGTCTAAACACTGTAAATGATGCACTGTCCATAGATTTTTGAGTATCAGCCATTGCCAATGTATGGCATTCATGATCACTTTGCCGAGTTTCTAGTGTGGATGCATTTGTAATCTCGTTATCTGTGACAGTACCATTAAGGGCTGATACATATTATACATATGCAGACATATGAAATCGCATACTTGTATGCGGAATCGTAGCCCTCATTCTCATGTACAAGTAATTCTTCAAATTCTAATCATTGATGGAACTAGGGGTGTACTGTTCTGCCTTGCAGATATCTTTGCTTTCGTTCCACTGTGTATCGCCTGTGTTGGAGAATATCAAACCAATCATTTCCTAGCAGTTTTCTATTTACAAAAAGATGGCCATCTGCACCAAAACGAATCAGTTTGCTGCTGAGAAATTAAAGATAATATTATGTATAAACAATAACTGCTGGATAAAATAAATTACCGACATATCTACTGTACCCCTCAAAATACTATTTTAAAAAGGCTGGTTGAAGCAGTGTATTTCACATTTATTAGATTTTGGTTGCATATAAAAAGATTACTCAACGAGGTTACAATTAAGGATTCCTGACATCTGTTAAGTCATGGAGTCCAACAGTAAAACAGAGTATTTGACGTCAGATTTAATATCAGATAATTTTGCAAGGGTGAAACAAAATATGAGAGATTTCTTGGGTGACATATGCAATCTTCTCGCAATGTTCAACCATCTCCTATTCAATGGTCATACACACAGGCCACTTGGAGCGCTTTCAATAAAATACATGCAAATAAATACGAAATCTATTTACTACCAAGTCTTGGTTCTATTACTACTCTTTCCCCTATTATTGCGACAATTTCCTGCAAATGCCGTCCAAATGCTCATCTGTAACAAACGCTGGCTGCCGCCATGGCTGCCGCCCTGCACACTGACACATAACTATATATTTATGTGTCAAGTGTGTCAGGCAGCAGCCAGCGTTTGTTACAGCATGCGCATTTGGACGCATTATGAGGAGAAATTGTACGCAATAATGGTGAAAGACGAGTACTAGAAACATTAAGACTTTGGTGTAAACTAATTTGCGTATATATTTAGGCATTTTATATTTTATTGAACGCTCCAAGTTCCTGGGGTCATACAGATATAAAACTATGCATGTATGAGTAATGAGCACACATGTAATTACGTGCGTCTATTGTACGTTGCTCTACACCCCACCTTCCCCTCTCCCACAGTCCCACACACATACTTTCAAAATCAAGTTGGTGCGCTATCCCCTCCACCTTTAGGATATTTTGGCTCCACCCAGTGGAGAGAGGATCGAAGAACAAGAAAGGGACAAGACCGGTCGGGAGACAGAAGAGAGATACTAAGATAGGTAGATACACAGCCGGATGGAGACAGCTGGATAGATAGATACTGAGGCTCATAGGGTCTATGTCCTCCAGGTACGTGCCGGAACGTACCCGGGTATGCGTCCGGTATACCGCGAACGTACCCTGGTCACTATTTGATATGGTTAGGTTTAGGATTAGGTTAGGGTTAGGTTAGGGTTAGGGTTTAGGGTTTTGGGTTTGGGTTAGGCGTTTAGGGAGAGCGTAGGCAACTCCCTACTCGTTAGTGGAGTAGCGAGGTCGCGTCCGCGATATTAGATAGTACAGGGTACGTTCCGGTATACCAGACCGTACCCAAGGTACGTTCCGGCAGCACCCTGGGGGACATAGACCCTCTCAGCGATACAGAGATAGATAGATAGATAGCTAGATAGATAGATAGACAACTGGATAGATAGCCAGATAGACAGATAGATGTATCGATAGATTTAGTTAGATAGATAGATAGATAGATAGATATCTAGATAAATGTTTTAGATCATACCGACGTATATATAAATGGTAATTAAATGGGCAGACAGACAGACGGACTGACAAACAGACAAACAAACAGGTATTTAATATATATAGATACATAGGTATATATATATAGGTTAGTATTAGTACTGATAATACTAATAGTATGGGTGGGTGACACTAACACGTGGACAATGACAGTGACAGTGACACTGTCCCTGACGCTCATATAGGGTCTATGTCCCCCAGGCAGGGTACTGCCGGAACGTACGCTGGGTACGGTCCGGTATACCAGAACGTACCCTGGTATTAACTATTTGATATGGTTAGGGTTAGGGTTAAGGTTAGGGTTAGGGTTAAGGTTAGGGTTAGGGTTAGGGTTAGGGTTAGCTCTAGTACTATAGCCAGCGTACATTGACTGCCGCAGGCTGCAAAAGTAGCCTGCGAAAAAATGCCTGCGGCAGTCAATGTACGCGGGCTATAGTACTAGAGCTAGGTTAAGCCTAGGACACACTGTGCGATTTTCTACGCTGGCCGCTTGCGATCGATAAATACGGTGCCGGGTCCGCGCGGTGTGTCCGGTCTCATGGCAGCGTATTTCGCACGCGATCCCATACGCCCGGCTGATCGCTCGCATTCAACATGTTGAATATTTCCGCCCGGAATTTCATCGCTTGCATACAGCGCATGCGCTTGCATGCGCTTGCACCAGCGCGCCCAACAATGAACAATCCCGTTCGAACGCGATTGTTTTTAGCAGCCAATCAAGTGTAGCAACGAAAGCTATAGGAAACCCGTTGGACACCGGACAGTGTGTGCAGCTGTAATCGCAACTCGTACGGCGTTCTAAAATCGGGAGCGAAAATATACGCTGCCGGGCAGCGTACAGAATCGCTAGTGTGTCCTAGGCTTCAGGGTTAGGGAGTAGGCGTAGGCGACTCCCTAGACTCGTTAGTGGAGTAGGCGAGGTACGGTCCGGCATATTAGATACCGGTAGTACCAGGGTACTAGTCCTTATTCATTCACATACCAAAAATGAGCAAAATCCGTTGAACCTGAACTGACTTAATTATGGCCATTTACATTTTTGCCAAAAAGTGGGCGTGTCTCGAAAGTAAGTCGATTGGCGTGCTCCAAAATAGGATGTTCAAATCTCTCCCATAGGAGTGACAACTGTATGCAATTTGAAACATGTGGGTCGAACGATTCTTGAGTTATTGTTGACCGTAGGCAGACACTGTAATGCATAGTGAAATTGCCAAAATCTACCTATAATTTGCATAATTTAAAAAAAATATCAAAACATCTGTGTTGTGTTTTGGGGCCAGTCCTTATTCATTCACATACCAAAAATGAGCAAAATCCATTGAACCTGAACTGACTTATGGCCATTTCCATTTTTGCCAAAATGTGGGCGTGGCTCGAAAGTAGGTCAACTGGCGTGCTCCAAAATAGGACGTTCACATCTCTCCCATAGGAGTAACAACTGTATGCAATTTGAAACATGTGGGTCTAACGGTTCTCAAGTTATCGTTGACCGTAGCCAAATGTTGACGGACGGACGGACGTACGATGGACGACGCCTCATGGCAATAGCTCATCTTGACGATGTCAAGGTGAGCTAAAAATGAAGACTACATTCGCAATATACCTTGGCATATGCATTTAATTCTGTGCAGAAAGGATCCTCATATGTGTTGCTAGGTGTTGACATGCTAGAGAACTTCAGAGTGCTACTTAGTGAGGCCTCTAGTGTGTTCGATGGGAATTTTTCACCTAAAATGACAAACACAAAGCCGTGAACCATCCTCTATAAAAAAGAGAAAACAAATTATATTCAGCTTTGTTACACATTATTTTTATATTCAGTTACTTTATATTATCCAGACTTTAGTTATATAATACATGATTACATTTCAGTATTATACTTTGGATATAAGGCCTACCTATATTCCATACAAGTATCCTTTTGTCATTAGATGTCACTACCTTGCCTACTGATACAGTAGAATCCACATGGGTAATCTCGCCCCTGTATCATATAGTAAAAAGAACAAACAAACTCGTATAATATGCAGTATAGGCTACCAGTAATTATCCATTAAAAAGCTATAGCTACTTTTGCAAATGTTTACAATAACAAAAACTTACAAGTATGATACAAGCTGGGCTATGGTAAGGAGAAAATTGTGTAGGAGTGGCTTTAACGATACACCTCTTCTATAGCAGGTTGTCACTCGTACCTGTTGTAGAATGGCATCTGCACCTCACAGTAGTCAAAATAGTTCTGCACAGAAGGGTTCAACTTCACCTGCAGCATGATCGTGACTGACGATTCCATTTCCTGGGTAAGAAATAACCAGAAAAATTATTTCAATTTGACCAGATCTTATGCCGACGAAATAGATAAACAATTTGCCATCTTATGGACTGTCAAACCAGCATCTGTGACCAACTCCGAGCTTCAGGCTTCATTTTCTAACGTTATTATTATATTTAGCTATCATGGCATTTTTGGATCAAATAAGCTTTTAAAAAAAATAACTATTGGTAATAGTTAAGAAATTGCTAAATACCAAGCAAATTTCCTAGGTGCCAGCACTGCTGTTGGTATACATTTGAGCTCAGAGATTACACTTTCAATGAGAGACCAAGTTTCTAATCAAATCCTTAGTATTTCACAAAATCACACCCGTTTCATAAACGTCTTAAAGAATCAGTGCCTAAGCAACCGCAGACAAGGCTCTAGATACATATCTCACAGGCTAACAAAAGCACTATCCTGGAAGCGCCAATTCACCAAATATCTCGAAAAGTTATCTCGTTTAATAAGGTTCATGTCACATTAATCACGCATCACAAAACTAGATAACACAATATTGTATTATCTAGTTTTGTGATGCATGATTAACGTGACATGAAATTTGTCGTGAGTGGCAACACTATTCTCTCATTCTACTGCACCCTCATCTGGTAAAAGCCTCGGATCGGCAGCTGACACATGTTTGCTGTGTAGTGGCACAGTACGAACATCTCTGGAGGGGGAGTGAAGCAGACCATCGTTGGCAACAGCGTAGAGTCCTCTATCCCTGTGACGAAATGCACACAGGCATGCCATTTTAAACACATGTACGTATTATATGGTGACATGAGGCTTAAAAATGGTCTGTACTGCACCCACTAGGTGTAACTACAAATCTTGTCTGTCCATTTCAAATAACAGGTGTTAGGCATCACTATGAGTCTCCTGTGTGAGCACACACACTGAGTGAGATATTATGAATGTGGGATTGTTGCATTGTAAATTTCTGTACTTCGTAGATGTGGATACATCTCATGCAATACCTACATAGCCGCAATTCAGTTTTCCATGTGATGCATCAGCGCCACCTATATTCTGATAGACAAACCCGTCTGCCCACACCCATAATAGGCTAGATAAATACAGCCTAGCGGCTGGTCACGTTCCAAAACATACAAAAAAACTTAAGTCAATTAATGCATTGCCGTTATTTTATATCTTATTATAGTGGACAGTGCTCACCAGTGAGTGTTTGGTTCCATGAACAATGAGCACATGGGTGAAGCACAAGATCCTGGATTGGTGTAGCACAATCTGCACGATGATAGTCTAATCCCAGAGAGACCTCGGGTGCTGCACCATTAAGCTCAGCCTTGCACGACACCGTGCCATACACCGCCCAAACATCATCGACTCCTGCTTTGTCGTACTAGAAAAATTACACATGTTGAACTGTCAAATTAGTCAACAACAAAATATCAGTGAAAATATGGCACGCCACAATGCATATGCACTTAACCAAATTAGAATGCAATATTAGAAACGATGAAAAATATGATAAAACAATATAATACATGCATGTACATGCATGCCATCCTCCTCCACCACAAACACACTCAAATGAATGCACACACTGTGGACACATGTGTAACAAACCCATGCACGTACGCAAAGCTCCACCTAGGTTTTAAACCTGGCACCATAAAATTGAGAATTTGTTGTTCGTGCAATGTGTTATGCTGTATTGAGCACGTTGCACGTGGCAATTTGCAAATCCAATCACATCATGGTTTACTAACGTGATTATTATAAGGCAGTGTTAAATGTGCCCGTGGATTACCTGCAACCATTCACTCACCTGAGCACATCGTACCTGCTCACTGATAATGATGTACACCTGTGGCTTTCCCTTATACGGTACTGGTCTCCAAGCTGGGCTCTGCAAATAAATAATACAGACATCAACAATAATAAACCACTGTAATGATTGGGGGCCGTTGTCAGAAACATCGTAAAGTTAATGCTAATGTGAATGCTAATGTTGAGACTAACTTTGTTTCTGACAACGGGCCCCAGAAATCTGGTGAAAAAAACTGGTTCGTATTCACTTAGATAAATTGAGACTCATATGTGATATGACTCATCACGTGAGAGACTCACTCTTAACGACGGGCTTCCAGAGCAGGGCTTGCTGTCGAGTAACTGATGCACCAGTGCACCACTGGTGTTTAAAGGTGTTCCAAATGGGGCTGCCTCACACAGATATTTATATGCATCAATAAGCCTTACTGAAGTCTGGAACAATAATGGATAAATTAAAATAGTTGATCATCTCTAAGATATCCATCGGGAATATATATATACAAGAAACAATTACTATATACCAGAAACAATTGTAATCTTACCTCTGTTGTATTATGAGTTAGGGGTCCCAGATAGTCAGCCAGAGATAGCACCAAAGAGAACCCAACAGAGATTCCGGGTCTACAAAGGAAATTATATCCTAATGCAATGTTCATGCATACAACATATGAATTCGACACAATCTGTCTCATAAATTTACAAAACTCAAGATACAAGACAACAACACAAGATACACACACAATCTGACACAAACAATTTACAAGACACTGCTACCAGAAATTAGACTACAATATGGACCCAGCATGTCTACTATCAGTCAATAAAAAACAACTGGCAAACACATGATAGTACTGACATACACTCAAATCGAAATTTGGAATTAAAATCAAAAATGAAAAAACTTTACCTAAACTAAATAACTAAATAATTCTTAATTTTTTAAAATGTAAATACATGTTCCGTAATATATATATATATATATATATATCAGGGGTTAATAATGACAAAGAATGACAATGACAGGGGTCAATAATGACAAAGAATGACAATGACAGGTGGTCAATAATGACAAAGAATGACAATGACAGGGGTCAATAATGACAAAGAATGACAATGACAGGGGTCAATAATGACAAAGAATGACAATGACAGGGTCAATAATGACAAAGAATGACAATGACAGGGGTCAATAATGACAAAGAATGACAATGACAGGGGTCAATAATGACAATAAAAATAATGACAATAATTTGTCATTATTAACCCCTGATATGTATATATATATATATATATATATATATATATATATATTATATAATATATAAGTTTGTCAATACATGCTCATGAGATTCGCATGTAGAAGAACCTACATTTGGATGAGCGGTGGTCTCGATACACCTTGTACATCTACCAATGGTAGACACAAAAATAGCAACCCATTCTGTAAAAGGAATGAAACATACTCATGAAATACAATTGTATCATAAAATGCTCTGCCAATTACATTTCATTCACTTAGGCTATGAACACCACTTTCATGCACAAAAAATTTTTACTGCAATGCTTAAGTTGGAAAAATAATGCAAATACCTAAGCTTATAATAATATCGTCACAAAAATAACTTTTAAACGACTTCATACAAATTAAATATTTCATATTGAATATTCATTTACATATTACATTCATACAATTAAAAAAAAACTATGTGCACAATGAAAATGATTAATTCTTATGCCATAAAAAAAGCCTATCATGAAAGGGGTGTTAGATAATTGCAAACATGGTAGTCTCGTGCATCAATAGCTACCTGTTCTATGATGATTAGTGGCCACAGGTTTCCAGCTGGAGTAGGTAACTGGAACACAGGCTTCTGAAGTACTTTCTTACAGCCGTCTCGACTCTCTATGAACTGGAAGCACACAGTTCAAAAGTCACCCTTTGACAACATTATATATGTGTATATATATATACCTGCACGCACACATGCATGCATGCACATATATATGAACATCTGATTATAAACATGACGAGTGTAGAAGCTATATTTACTAGCCTAGCCTTGTTTTGGAGGTTGGCAAATACGTATGCGGAGACGACGTGTGTGGGGGCCAGTTCCTTTTGTTTGAGGAATTGTACCATTTTGGAGTGGTCTAAACACTGTAAATGATGCACTGTCCATAGATTTTTGAGTATCAGCATTGCCAATGTATGCATTCATGATCTACTTTGCGAGTTATTAGTGTGGATGCATTTGTAATCTCTGGTATCTGGACAGTACATTAAGGCTGATACTATATACTATGAGACATATGAAATCCATACCTTGTATGCTGGGAATCGTAGCCCTATCTCATGTACAAGTAATTCTTCAAATTCTACATCTGATGGAATAGGGGTGTACTGTTCTCCTTGCAAGATCTTTGCTCTTCGTTCCACTGTTGCATATCGCCTGTGTTGAGAATATCAAATCCAATTCTATTTCCATAGCAGTTTCTATATTACAAAAGATGGACATCTGCACCAAAACGAATCAGTTTGCTGCTTGAGAAATTAAAGATAATATTATGTATAAACAATAACTGCTGAAATAAAATAAATTACCACATTATCTACTGTACATCCCTTCAAAATACTATTTAAAAAATGTTGAAAGCAGTGTATTCACTATTTATAGATTTTTGGTTGCATATAAAAGATTACTCAAGAGGTTACAATTAAGGATTCCTGACACTGTTAAATCATGGAGTCCAACAGTAAAACAGAGTATTTGACTCCAGATTTAATTAAGATAATTTGCAAGGGTGAAACAAAATATGAGATTTTCTTGGTGTACATATTGCAATCTTCTCGCAATGTTCAACCTTCTCCTATCCAATGGTCATACACACAGGCACTTGGAGCGTTTCAATAAAATACAATGCTAAATAAATACGAAATCTATTTACTACCAAAGTCTTGTTTCTATTATACTCTCTTTCACCTATTATTGCCGACAATTTCCTGCAAATGCCGTCCAAATGCTCATCTGTAACAAACGCTGGCTGCCGCCATGGCTGCCGCTGCACACTGACACATAACTATATATTTATGTGTCAGTGTGCAGCGGCAGCCAGCGTTTGTTACAGATGAGCATTTGGACGGCATTTGCAGGAAATTGTCGGCAATAATGGGTGAAAGAGAGTATAGAAACATTAAGACTTTGGTAGTAAATAGATTTCGTATATATTTAGCATTATATTTTATTGAAACGCTCCAAGTTCCTGGGGTCATACAGATATAAAACAAGTGCCGCATAGCGACAGCGCTCATCTAACGTCTACTGCGGTGACTCTGTGGTGGAGTGGTGGGATT
>NW_014577196.1:205203-216760 GCF_000485595.1 Priapulus caudatus | reverse complement strand
AAGGTGCCAGTTACTGTAGCATTCGTCAACTTTGCATAATCGATGGAAATATTATGCCTTTAATACCCATAGGCATAGGGCATGATGATGATAGGCATAGTGGGTCCAAAAATGCACTGTATGTAGGAAGTCACGTGTTTTGTTTTGACACGGCAACTGCAAAAAACATCAACAATAACACACATGTGTAGTCTACTGACTATAGTTACATTACACTAAAGTTTAGTCTAAACTGCTATTGTGATGGACAAATTATTAATTATAATAATGTTCTTTTCTCCAGATATCTTCATGTGTTATACTTATAGCTGCACAGCCTTCCCTTGAAGGTTACATTATGGCTAGTTACACCTGGGACTGGAGTAATATTTGTGCACAGAATAGTAGTACATTCTACGTCGTCGTAGACAACTGGTTGACAGAATGTGCAGAGCAGATCGTCGTTGTATGTCCAGTTTACGTTCTTCAAGCAGTCGTGTGCGCGTATTTGATTGGGAGAAGCACGATTCTGACACGTTCAGCTGGTGGATTCGTGAACATATGGACAACACTACGTGGTCTGTGCACTGTCTGCCTAATGCTACAACCTGCCCTGCACTACTCCCTTGCACGGGTATTTCATAATGTAGTTTCACCTGTAGACAGCTTCACGTACGCGGTCGTCACGCTGTCATGGTTTTTGCATACTTGCGTGTTGTACCGGCTCAGGTACGTCGTGACAGCCAGCGCTTTCCATCCACTTCTATTAACGTACAACTGGCTACTGACGCTCATGGCTTCCACATTAAAGTTCGTGTCTGTGATACTGAATGACCGCTCAAACTCATCAGCAGCTAATCGTGTGAACGACGTCGATCGTTACGTGGCTTACACGGAGTTAGCGCTTCAGATTCTATACTTTGCATGCACAATCATCGGCGCGCTCGTAAAAAGCCGCAACGATTATACGCTGTCAATAAACCCGGATTTGGAGACGACGCCGATTTTGTCGGAGCACCGCGCTGGCTATCACACGTTGCCGGCTTACCGGGATGGCGCGGGGCAGGAGCCGCTGGGAGTAGCGGCGTCGGACAGCAACTGCCTATCGAAACTTCTCTTCTGGTGGGTGCGCCCACTGATGGTGAAAGGCTACATGGGAAAGCTCAACTCTCACACGGACCTCTTTGATCTACCGCCCTCCGTGACCACCTCAGCCGTGTCTACGAGGTTCCAGCAGAATTACAATGATTGTCACGCTGCATTGCCATGCACCCGGTATATGTCAACCACAGAATGTGCTCCCATTCATACCGTCGGTAGCTGTGATGACTGGGGTCATGCCACAAGTTCGCGCGACCACAACTGGGAACAAGAAAACGACAGAATCGGTGACGGGGGGGCAACGACGACGGAACCGAGGCGGGTGGTTAGTTTGATGAGGGCACTGAACCGTTCGTTCGGTCTCGAGTATTACAGCCTGGGTGTGCTGAAATTCCTGGGCGATGCGTGTGGATTTCTCGGGCCCATCCTGCTGCACGAACTCATCACGTTTATGGAGAATACAGAGGAGCCGGCAAGGAACGGCTATCTGTATGCTACTGGCCTAATGGGTTCGACACTTTTAGGCGCAATGTTGTCAGTGCATTTTAGCTACAGGTAATGTATTTGTCTCTTTTTGCCGAATATGATAAATAATGAAGCGAATTTTGACTCCGTAATGAATTTTATGTCAGTGCATGAAAGAGTGGTGATCCATTTGTGTATTGTAGCATGTACATGGACCTACAGTCAAACCTGTACATATGTCAGGGTTAGTCAAGAGATACCTCACAAGAATATTTTATTGACAAATCTCTAATCAATAGAGGTGGTTTAATTTACTGTATAACTGCCATTTGTGTAACCCCATCTGTAAACACCCAAAGGTGTCATTTATAGACAGGTGCCCTCTCTATAGAAGTGTCTGCTAACCCAGTTATGACTGTGTATGACCTCATATGTAGATGACCATTTTGATAGTTTTCTATAACGATAGCAGTCCACCTAAAAAAAGAGAGTAAAATCTCTGTTGAAACTGTGGTTCTTTTACTAATACTACAGCAATTATAATCAGCTGTAAAGTGTAGTTTATCTCCATAGTGCATGTATTTATATGTTGTCATGAACCCATCAGGAGTGAATAATAATAGATTTTATTAGAATCTATATATAGAATCGATTATTTATATACTATATACATATCGGCAGGAGTAGATAATAGGGAGGAGTGTGACATCAATAAACAAGGGAAATTCGTCATTTACTAGCCTTATAATACCTACGATTTACTACGCGTAACTCATCCAACTTGAGCTCAAATCGGACACAGTACATTCGCCAATCATCGTGCGAAATCGTTTCCTCGTAGACACCCGCAATCCGGAGATACAGCCTAAAACGTACGACACGATTCTCCATTCTTTGGCCATCAATCCAACGCCATTACGCGCCTATAATTCAAACAAAAGGCAGCTACCTAACGCGCTATTGCTAACTAAGCGAGGCATGTGGCTCGCTGGGAGATTAGGCATCAACACTCGGCGAGATAACCTTTGACCCGGTACACAGCTACACAGGCCACCTTTGTACATAGCTGGCATGCCTTCACGCACGCACGCCAACCGCATGATTAGCTCGTCGAGTGTTGCGTCGATCTCCAATCTCCCCGCGAGCCACAACGCCAGGCGGCAGTCTTGCTGCCTTTTGTCTGAATTATAGGCGCGCAATGGGCTGGATTGATGGCCAAAGAATGGAGAATCGTGTCGTACGTTTTAGGCTGTATCTCCGGATTGCGGGTGTCTACGAGGAAACGATTTCGCACGATGCTTGGCGAATGTACTGTGTCCGATTTGAGCTCAAGTTGGATGAGTTACGCGTAGTAAATCGTAGGTATTATAAGGCTAGTAAATGACGAATTTCCCTTGTTTATTGATGTCACACTCCTCCCTATTATCTACTCCTGATATCGGTTCATGGTATTGCACATTGTCTTTCATCAGGGTGTCTCTGGTCAGCATGAAGGTTCGTGCAGCTCTGGTAACGTCAGTCTATAAAAAGTCAGTGCAGGTCAGTCTTGACACAATGGCCACCTTCAACACAGGAGAAATTGTCAACTTCATGAGCAGTGACACAGATAGAATCGTTAACTTCTGCAACAGCTTCCACCAATTCTGGAGCCTGCCATTCCAGATATCCATCTCCCTCTATCTACTACATCAGCAAGTAGGAATGCTTTTAAATATCACCATGAATATGCGTACCTTCCATAAAGATACATATGTTCAGGCGTAGATAATAGAAGATCTTCTATTATCTACTCCTGATATGTTCATGACATCGATGTGTGTGTGTGTGTGTGCGTGTGCGTGTGCGTGTGTGTGTGTGTGTGCGTGTGCATGTGCGTGTGTGTGTATGTGTGTGCATGGAAAATAAAATCAGTACCTGTATGCAAATATCGTCAGCTATATCGACTATCAAAGAATATTTTCCAGTCGACTTTTATCAATTAAATAGTAACTTTAGCGGCATAAATGTGATTCTCGTCGACGTGGGTGCAGAGTTGAATTACCTTCAAGAAACCTTAGGCACTCAACACCCATTCAACATGCATTTATAGTCGTATAGCTAATGGTTTGCATTGTGCTTGCAGGTAGGACTGGCGTTTCTTGCTGGGCTAGGGTTTGCGATCCTCCTCATCCCTGTCAATCGTTGGATTGCTATCAAGATCATGGAACTGAGCAAGTCTATGATGCACCACAAGGACAGCCGTGTCAAGGTCAGTGGAATGCTTCTAGGCAACACTCTAAAAATTTGCTGTTCATGGCGTTTGCTGTCCCATGGCCAACCTGTCAAAAGACGTGCAGATAGCTGTAAGAATTCTAAGAATTATGAAATGAAATTTCCAGTTACTAGCATGTTTTATATAGTCGATACAGTTAATACTCTCTCTCTCTCTATATATATATATCATTTATTTATTTGTTTATTAATCACTTAATTATGTACTGCAATCTGATAGCGGAATATTGTGACGTAGTACTGTTGACTTCAATGCTAGTTCCATTGTCAGCATATGCAACCAATTAATGGAAAGATTGCTGCTCAATAGTATGGATGAGCCATCAGATTATTGTGTTACTAATGTCTTAGGCATTCACTTACTCTACTTCCAATGTGATTGTATGGTCATCAGTTATCTGTTCAACACAATGATATGGAATCCATATAGTGCATGCATAAATATTTCATTGAATTGTACTTTTACATCAAAAATTATCAAAAATATGGACAGGCATTCATTATTCAACTGTCTGTATTTAAGCTGCAATATATGCGTTTATTCGTGACATATACTATTTTTGTGTACAGGTGATTAATGAGCTATTGCACGGTATACGAGTCATTAAGTTCTACGCGTGGGAGAGCTACTTCATGGAGCGCATAAACTCTATGCGGCAGTCGGAGCTTCGGAGTCTGAAGGGGCGCAAGTATCTTGACGCACTGTGTGTCTACTTCTGGGCCACCACTCCCGTACTCATCTCCATCCTAACCTTCTCTACGTACGCGCTAATGGGTAACAAGTTGACAGCTGCAAAGGTGCGTATGGGCCATGTACCCGCTTAGATGACAGTGACAAGTTGCAATTCAAACAATCAAAGCCATACTAACAGATGATCATATAACCTACGTAACCACAGGACCTGGCACTTTCTGGAAACGTGGCTATTATTGTTTGGCCCTAGACAGCTAGTCCTTGAAATTGGGACTATATGTCTCTTTTGTGTGAAGAGGAGTTCACTATAATCACTGATTAGGTGATGCCAGGCACAAAAATTGTACTCTGCTAAAATCTCATGGTCATGGAAAATGGACCATTAAAGTACTAGAAAAATATTAAAAAACGTTTTGTGTAAAGTTTACGAACCTGAATAATAGAGTTTGTTGTGTTAGAGCCTTAATTTTGATGTTAATCAAATGAGAAAATACATCTTTGCACGTTTGCAGGTGTTTACTAGCCTGGCACTGTTCAACATGCTCATTGCCCCACTGAATGCATTTCCATGGGTGATCAATGGACTCATGGAGGCCTGGGTATCATTAGAAAGAGTGCAAGCCTTTCTTCGCCTCACCGATCTGCAACTGAGTTCATACTACTCACCGATGATAGGTAAACTGAATAGGGAGTACTGGATAACGTAAAGATGTAGCCAGTCTCGAAATATTTATACACATTGTTGTATGAGTCTGTAGTTATATCTCCATTTGTTTTACAACAATATTTTAGGTAATATTTGTCACTTTCTTTACACACAAGTCAATATTGGACATATTTTGCAAATAATACAAGCTTTGTTGTTCGTAATCAACTGGCAAGTTTTTGCCACTAGCCTGTGAAATACTAGAGATCTTCTCGTACATTGCACAGACGTATGCCAACACTGCTCATGCTTACCATTTTGTTAAACAAACTCAAATGAAGAAAGCCATAGGAGTATGGGGGCATTGGTATTAGAAACACACTCAGGTGGTTCCAACCACTTTGAATCAGTGTACAATCTTCTCTTTCTCCTCACAGTTCATGGGGCAGATAAAGATAAAGTTGTCAGCATCCGAAATGGAGCATTCCGATGGAGTCACGAAAAACTAACCAGCTATTCACCGGGTGCAGACGAGCTGACAGCATCTAATAATGAGGATTACCTCAGGCAACAGCAGTCGTCGACATACAGTTCCATGCTCAGTCACCTGTGCATGGACATTCACCAGGCAAGCCGCACTTAGGCCACCTTAAACACACTGATCATTTCTTGATGCCGGACCGACCTAATAAAAAAAATATTGGCCAAAGGACAAAAAATTTAACACCATTGAAAATAAAGAAGGAGCTATGAATACATATGTGCACCTGAACCTTCACTAAAAACACTGTCATTCCATTCAATATGGATAGTATTTAGTGGGGATTATAATACGTATACATATTAAATGTTGTACATGCATTTATATGCAGTAAATGTATTCATAATGTGTAAATCGTTTCATGCACACTTCAGGGGCAACTGATTGGAATCGTGGGGAAAATTGGCAGCGGCAAAAGCTCCCTGCTGTATGCTATGCTAGGAGAGATGGAGCGCATCCACGGAACAATTAGCTCTCAAGCGCTTTACCAGGGCTTCGGCTACGCAGCGCAGGAAGCCTGGATACAGCATGGCACTCTGAGAGACAACATACAGTTTGGCAGCCGATACGATGCAAGTAGATACTGGGCGGCCATCGACGCTTGCTGTTTGTTGGATGACCTGAAGGTTTGTTGTTTATCTCACAAACGTGTTGGATGATTTGGAGGTTTATTGAGTGGCCTTAAAGTTTCTCTGGATGACCTTGAACTTCATTGAGTGACCTGGAGGTTTATTAGATGATCTTGAAGTTTTTTCCTGGACGAACTGAACATTTATTACAAGACCTGAAATTTTTGGATGACATAAAGTTTCACTGGATGACCTAAAAGTGTATTGGGTGACTGGAGGTCTTAATGGGGTTTGTCTTAAAGGTTGGATGCTCTAAATGTTTTATGGTATAAAAGTTGGATATCTTATGTTTGGTTCGTGACTTGAAGGTCTGTTTAATGTCCTAATAGTTTATTGGATGGCTGAAGGTTTATTGGATTGCCAGAGAGTTTGTTGGTCTCTTTGGTCGATATTTCTTGTTGGGTCAGTGATACATTTCTGGAAAAAAGGTACATAAGTAGGCTATTTAAGTTAGTAAGTGCTCTTCACAGATTCTACCAGCTGGTGATCAAACAGAGATAGGAGAGAATGGAGTAACTCTTAGTGGAGGTCAGAAGGCAAGGGTGGCATTGGCAAGAGCTATTTATCAGGTGAATAATCATTGATTAGAATCTGTATCAGCGTAATGAACTAGCATTCACTAAAACCCTGGACCGGTGTAACCAGGGAATGAGAAGACTATAGTAATTCTCTTATTTGATATAGTGTTGTAACTTGTTATTGATATTCTCAGAAGTGAATAAAAGAGATTTCTTTCGTGGTATTATCAGTCCCCTGAATCAATGGAATCTAAGGTTGCTGTAATTTTCAGGAGATGGACATTTATCTGTTGGATGACCCATTGTCAGCAGTGGATGCACAAGTAGGCGCACATATATTCAAACAGTGCATTATGGGAGTGCTGTGTAAAAAGACGCGCATTCTTTGCACGCACCATCTGCAGTACATGCAGTTTTGTGATCTCGTTGTGGCACTTGACAGAGGCAAGATAGTGAAATATGGTGAGAGAAACACAATTACAGTATTTATATTGTAAAATTTTAAGAAATAATATTATAATTATTGTGCTACTAAATGTAAGTAAATATGGAATAGAATACTACCTGAATATTCAATTTAATTGATGAAGTCGATAATGGCAGCCTTAAAGACGTTTCGTATTTGCTGCAAACCATTTGCATGATCAGTTGATTTCATGTGAACTGTGAACATTTTTATAGGGCAAAGCCACATTTCTATTGCAGGTCCTCCTTCTGTGGTGCTACAAAATACCGACTTTCTCACCTCGATTTCCACACTGCCATCCAGCAGTTCTCTAGAACTGCAAATGGAGAGCGAAGAGGTGGAATCGGATGAGAGTAAAGTCGAGGGAGAAGTACTCGTGCAAGATGAGGAGAAGGAGGTTGGCGTAGTCAAAATGCAAATCTACTTGGTGTATTGGAAAGCTGTGGGACACTGTCTGGCTGCATCGGTTTTGTTCTCTCTACTCTTCATGCAGGGTAAGCTTAAAAGTTTTATCAGGACCATATCTTGAGCAAATTTTCAAGGGGGACATAATTTCATGTTTCATTTTATTGTCATATTCACGAGATATAACAGTTAAGTGCATTTTTAAAGCCTGAAACATAGGCCTGAAAGGACGTTTTATTATTCTTTATTAAAATTTGGGTTTACATTTTATATTATTTACTTTACTTTTATTCATTTTTTAGCTCATCTGACGTAGTCAGATGCAGCTTGTAGAATCGCATGATCGTCCGTCCGTCCGTGCGTCAACAGTTGGGCACAAATCTTAACCGCTCGACGTACGGTCACGATATTCGGCACATCGGGGGGGATCGGCCAAACGATTGGGATGTCGAAGCTGGGGTCAAAGGTCAAATGTCAAGAGGTGTAAAGAAGGGAACATTCACTCCTTAACTTAAGGTATAGGGAGAAATGCAGAATTGCGGCACAAATCTAAACGGCTCGACCTACAGCTCGTGATAGTCGGTGTATAGCATCATGGTAGGAAAAGCTCACTTGTGCCGAATTGGAGGTCACAGCGTCAAAGGTCAATGGGGCACAGGGCAGATTTTAGACATTTTCTGAGGACATGGTCTGACGGACGCGATTGAAAAACTTTTTTGTTTCGCGTGACTAGCATTTTTTATGGCTTTATTGAAAGGACATAAAATTTTTACCTTTCCGCTGACATGCGAAGAGTAAGTGTCGCGGATAACCTTTTGACCCTCAAGAGGAGGGTTAAACATGGATTTGTTTCTCAACTGCGTTGGCGAGTACCTGTGGGGTGTGGAAAGCTCCCATTTTACAGCTGAAATTCCACACATAACTCTTACTTGAACAACGTTACTTAGGAGATAATGACATGACTTATATATAAGAATTCTGTTAGCACATTATGAATAGTTGGAATACAGTCACTAGCACTCAAATAATTACCCAGGAATGAGGCTTCGGACTTATTTTTCATCAATTTCATCGATTTTCTCATCAAATTTTGGCACCAATATAGACGCACGTGTGTACGTTCTTGAGCTTATTCGGTCCACTAATCACTGGCCTACCTTGTACTGAAATTAGTTTAGAGATATTTGCTATCGTATTGCTGTAAATTGTAATCTTGCACGAGCTGCTCTGCCTCTGGTTGTATCAACCATTGAGCTATTTTTAACGAGCCAGATGTGCCTCGCAAGGGGTTTAATGTACCTTATTACCTGACACCATAGAACGCACATTATGTATAGTAATAATATGGTAATTATTTGCTCCTGCTTTTTGCAATTCGTTGTCACACTGACAGCTGCCATTGCTGCAATGCTTTTGCTGACCGATGCAATGATGCCTTTGATAGCGGCCCGCCATCTATCGGAATTTTATTACACTAGTTTGAAGTGTTGTTTTTTTTGGGTTAGAAATGAACGTATGTATAGGACGTCTTGCTATGCACAAATGAATTTATCAGCAGAACACTAGACTCCAGATGAGCCCTGTCGCTCTGCGGCACTTGTTATATTACATTATATTTTTTGGTTATTTACATTTATTAAGCATGTAATTTGATTTCGCGTTTTCTATCACACAGATTCTCATTTAAAACACCAAGTATAGCTGACATAAAATGGCTTGATCGACTCTCCTCGTCTTCAGTGACTGCCTTTCCTCACTAAGATCTACCTATATTTATTTCCCCAGTGATTAATGCCATTGTCTAGCGAAGCCAGCAACTTGTTTAACCAAACCATGGTGCAATCCCTGCTGTTCACACACTTGTATTCCATATTTAGATATGCTAAAATGAGTGACATAATTACATAAAAAATTAGTTATATGTTACTCCTCGTATTAAATAATTCCCATGTGACATTAACACCAGCCATGGTTTAGTCCTAATAACACCGCCAGCTGTTACGCTGTGTGCCCATGCATGGGTTTCCTCTATAAGTAATCAATAATCGTAGCCCTTTGTGTAGTATCTCCCGGCAGCTACCACACGAGAACTGTTTTTCAATGTCAATCTATTGATCAACTGGCGTTTCTGCTCTTGCCACCCTACCCACATATTCCAACATCTTATTGATAATCAAAAACATTGGACGTTGGAGCAGGATTGTACACACATGAATGTAGCCTAATTGCCCTACTTTGCGTGAACAATTTTTTTATTGTGTACGGTTATGGTTGAAGGTACCAATAAAATATAATGCTAAATTATGCAAAAGTACATTTTTTGATATCTATACACGAAATCGCAGCACAGCTAATTATGCGGTAATTTTTAGTCAATTATACTAAAATTTTGAAAACTGTCTTTTAAAAACCGTTGACATTGCAAAATACGATTGATTGGATATTCCAGCATCTCGGAACATCAGTGACTGGTGGCTGGCATTTTGGGTGTCACACTCCCACGCATCTGGCTTGATGCACGTTCCTGGCAACCTGTCAACAGAGTTGCCACGCGACACCACGTCGGTGCTACTGTGGCAATCATCTTCCTCTGATGACTACCTTTCTTATGGCAGGTATATAGGTATCATGAAGTACACATCCAACAATATAATGACTACCCTGTATGTTCTGGGAGATTTTTTGGTAGGTGGTACTGTGTGAAGCACTCGATTACATCAGTAGTTTGCACACACAGACATCATGCACAATCAATCACCAAAGCTTTAAATCGCTGTTCTACAACAGGCGGGGCTTCGAATATAATATGGCTGTAAAATGGAACGATGAAATTGTCATGTAACTTTGTTACTCATAGCATCGTTGGCTTAAGCAGTGAATAAATAAGTTGATAATCACAAATAGGCAGTATAGCCCCTAAACCATGTAACAACAAAACATTACAGAACTTTGAATGAGTATATAGTCTGTAATTTATCAGTAAAGTAATAATGAAACAATGTTATAAGCATGGTGATGGTAAACCACTGTTACCTGTGTAGCGAGTTGAGCAGCTTTTTCTTGGATAGTAATGGGATTCTGTAGTAAAATTCTCATTCTGTTGTTAAGTGAACCAATATTAAAAATATGAGCTTCAACATAAGTGTAACTGTTGCTAATGCTGGCATCCTTATAAATTATTCATTGACTATAGTCCTCTACTTGGACAGCCAACAGGTTGGGCAATTTAAGACACAGAGTGGCGCTAGGTAGCTAGAGCAAGCTAATTTTACTTAATGAAATACATACTTGTAATGCTGAAGTGTAAGGTCACATGTGTGTGTATATATAGCTGCGTTCACACGAGACTCCGTATTTATGAAATTCGGTATTTGCGAGATACCGAATCTGAGACAAATACGCGACCGAGCGTTCACACGCTGTTTTGCGGCTCCAGAAATGCCATATTTGCGAGCTGCGAGCTGCTTTAGTACACTGAAAAAAAAAAAATGCGTCCAAGCGAACAATCAAGCGACAATGAGAAATAAACAATCAGTGCACAGCTACTGCCGATAAAATACGTAGACTGGTCCGGGCTCGACATTCGCGTTACGCGAGTGTAACTGTCGAGCGCGGACCAGTCTATAAAATATGCGGCTTCAGAAATACGGTATAAATTAGCATTCACACGAGAGAAATACACGGTCCAAGAGATTCAGAATTTCTCAAGCACAACAAATAATTCGGCATCTGGGAAGCCACGTATTTCAACAAATACTGAATCTATTTAGATTCCGTATTTCTTGGACCGCGCATTTTTCCTCGTGTGAACTTAAATCCGAATTTCTTGCTACGTGTGAACG
>NW_014577196.1:197645-204962 GCF_000485595.1 Priapulus caudatus | reverse complement strand
TATATGTATATATATATATATATATACAGTATACGTACAGCATACAGCTATTACGTCTAGCTTGTTTTTCATTCATCTGTGTAGGCTCCGGTTTCGTTCTTCGATGCGACACCTATTGGCAGAATCGTGAACCGATTCTCGTCGGACGTGTACTCGGTCGACGACTCTCTGCCGTTCATCATGAACATCTTGCTGGCACAGCTGTATGGCCTTGCCGGCACTATCTCCATTACCTGCTATGGTCTGCCCTGGTTCTCGTTGCTGCTGCTACCACTCGCCGCTATCTACTACCATATACAGGTGAGCGTGCCTGTATAAAGCTGCGTTTACACAATGGAAAAGACGGTGAGATGATAAGTTTTTCAATGTTCTATCAACCTTTCTATCAGATGTTTAAAGCTTTTACGTTATCGACCGCGAGTCGGCACACGTTTCAACATTTGACCCGCGGTGTGCACGCAGGGCGACGTGGATATGCATTTTTGCACGTATTAATTTGCGCCAGTGTGGCGTCGATAGCAAAAATGGGCTCTGCCCCTGGGTGGAGGGACACACCCACTGATTGCTATTATCGGAGTAGCTGAGTGGCAAAAACTTGATCAACTCGCTAACCAAAGGTTGAGAAAATAGAACATGTTTTAATCTTTAAGTTTGTTGAGCGCTCAAATTTTACATTTACACTGCCGAATTTCGGTGGATTAGTTGAAAGGTTTATCAGCTTGGCAACATTTCAACAAAAAGTTGATAGTGTAAACCCAGCATAAGTACAGCTCGTGCTGGTATACTGTTTCAAACAGACGATGATCGATCGTGTATTGCACCCACAGCTTCTGATAGTTTATAGTAACAAAGATGTGAGTGTGTATTATATACACAGCTTGCGATGGTTTGCTGTTACAAATAAGTGAGTGCATATTATAACTGCAGCTTCTGATAGGTTTCTGTTATCTCATAAACGAATGTATATCCCTATATACAAATATGTACATAATTACATGCAGTCTAGGTGCTTTTAAGTAAGTATTTCTAAGAGTTGTGATTGAGTCGAAGGCAGGATTTATTTAGTAACTGAAAATTGGTTGTGAGAAGTAGACCTGTAAAGAGGTTTCATATTCTATTTTCAACATGGTTAAAATTTACATATGTAGTCATTAACTGTACTAACAAATCATTGTGGCTGTTTGAAAAAACTAATCATGTTTTACTTCACCTGATGGATGTTCCAGTTTGTGTAATAGACATTTCAACTCACAAAAGTGGCAATGTAATGTAGTGATGTTTGATTATCTATTATTATACAATCACAATTAGCAAAATGGCTTCTAGCATGCAAATTTGTATAAACCGAAACACTGAACTATAGCTGCGTTCACACGTATACACGGCTTAGCTGGTACCGTACTTAGTTGGTGCTAAGTCCGGAAAAACTGCGTTCACACGAGATACACGAGATTCGAGGCTTAGCTAGCTCGGTATAATATAGACTGGTACCCGGTCGACAGTTCCACACGCTACCCTAACGTCGTGCAGCGAACGGGTAGCAGTCTAGGTTAGAGCGCTACAGTTTCGCAATTCACACGAACAATGCGTTCACAATGCGCACACGACAAACAATACGCGGCCAGCGTGGTGCCGAATATACGCGGCTTAGTTGGCGCGGAATATGATTCCGCGCTTCGCAAGCCGGAGCATTCGCGGCTAAGCAAGCCGTGTATATTTTAGCGTGTGAACGCAACTTTTCTCCTCGTGTGAACGCAGCTATAGTCACCTATAAAAATTCCATTTTTGCAGAGCCATATATGTTTCAAGGGTTACTTAGGCTGAGAGGGTCTATGTCCCCCAGGGTACTGCCGGAACGTACCCTGGTACTATCTAATATGCCGGACCGTACCTCGCCTACTCCACTAATGAGTCTAGGGAGTTGCCTACGCCTACTCCATAACCCTAACCCTAACCCTAACCCTAACTCGAACCCTAACCCTAACCCTAACCATATCAGATAGTTACCAGGGTACGTTCCAGTATACCGGACCGTACCCAGGGTACGTTTCGGCAGTACCCATGGAGACATATAGACCCTATCAGCGTTACTTAGGCACTGTATTTATGCAAAAAATGACAGTTTTGTTTATTCACAAATTATCCATTCTTAAATTAACTACGGCACGAATTTTCTATGGTGTATATTTGTAAAATGTTTGTTGCCATTTTGTACATTAAAAGTAAGTACTAACGGGATTAAATGTATCGTCAAATTCTTACCTGATGAGATTGTTTCTCAACTAGTTAAAAATGCAAAAAACCTGGACGATTTGATATTATGATCCTGACATTAATTGCTTGCTATGGGCTATGTATGAGTCATGAGTGTATGTTTACATCGAACAATATAGTAAAATATAGGAAGTATAATGCAGCAATTTAACCATAAAAATTGAACAGAATTACTTGCATTTTGTGAAGAAGTGGAAATATTTTTTTTACTTTGACTATTTATGGTGACATAATCACTTTAAAGATGTAGGCCTAGATGTTAAATAATTACCTAATTACATAACAAAGTATAAACAAAACCTACAGCTAGCTGCCCTGCTTCTGTTGATTGGATATTATTTAACACAATAAATATCTTTAAGGATATGGTGCTTCATGGCATGTAGCTCTAATTTCCATTCTAAAACAGTTATGCCTTATATATATATATATAGCAGCTGCTACTGTATTAGAGCATTTGTGATTGTATGTAAGTTGTCTAATGCAAACTTTATTTTGCAGAAATACTACAGACACACATCTCGAGAGCTGAAGCGGTTGGCGAGTGTAACTTTGTCCCCAGTATATGCACACTTCTCTGAAACTCTGACTGGCCTTGCCTCAATACGAGCATTTCGAGCCACAGCTAGGTTTGTAGATGTATTGACATAGTTAAAAGCGAATTTATAAACTGCATGTATCCAATGATTAAATTTTGATATAGCATAATATTTAATTGGCACACGAAAATTATATGTCTTCTGGAAAATTCTGTGTGTTAGATAACATATATATGTGTATGAAATAATAGGTGGGGATTTTGTAGTAAAGACTGGACTGTCACTTATTATATACATTATACACTAGAGAGGAGTATAGCACCTATTATATGCTTCTGCATTATGTAATTTCTGTTTCTATAGGTTTATGCAAGAAAATCAGAATACACTAGAGATAAACCAAAAAGCCAACTTTGCAGGGCAGGTAGCATCACAGTGGCTAAATGTTCGTCTGCAACTGCTTGGTGTTGTTATGGTCACTGGTGTAGCATTCATAACAGTTTTGGAGCACCATTATCAATCTGTTAACACGGGTAAGTTGAACAGCCAAACAAAACGTGTGTGCATGCATCTTCAAACCTAATGTTTAGTGAAGCAGAACTTGGTAAAACATGGGACTCAAATCTACAGGACGTATGACAAAAAGTAACTCAGTGGTATTACAGTATTACTGACTACTTTGTTAGGTGTGATTCACTATCCTCTTCTTTGGTTTCTCGACTTTTGATGAACAGATTTGCATATACTTGCATATATTAGAGCTGATTACTAATATAATAATTATTAGTTTAAATTTAATATATCTAAAATACACTAATATCATAGCAATTTCCTCACCAGGTGTAATAATAATCGTGCTGTTGTCGTTACAGGTCTAGTTGGGTTGGCGATATCCTACGCTCTCTCTGTAACAAATCTCTTGAGCGGAGTAATCAGTTCATTCACAGAGACTGAGAAGCAGATGGTGAGCGTTGAGAGAGCTCAGCAGTACATAGCTGATATCGCGAGTGAGAGACACGAGGGTCTTCTACTGGTAGGTATACTAGAAAATTTGCTGTCTGTATATATCCTTTCGACGAAAGCTGAAAGTTCAGGTTTAGTAAGGTTTGGTAAAATTACCTCTTAGTAAACTTTACCAACCACTGTAGAACTCATATCACTAAGTAAGGTGCAGGAAATGTGTTTATTCTCATGTTGGATAGCATACATAATATATTATTCATTTACTATTAAACTGATGTAAAAAAGTATAATAAAGTAAAAGTAAAAAAGCAAAGTAGTATAAGTATAACAAGTAAAAGTAGTAATATATATATATATATATATATAACCCCGTTTCGTCATAAACTTACTATATGAAATAAGCCATGTACGTATCCCATTTGTCTCGGCATGCAGGTTTCTGAAAGCTGGCCATCAGAAGGCGTCGTCAAGTTTCAAAACGTGCGTATGGCATACAAGAAAAATCTGCCCGCCGCCTTGGATGGAGTATCGTTTGAAACGCGTGCCGGAGAGAAGCTGGGCATAGTCGGTCGGACGGGCTCGGGCAAGTCGAGTCTGTTTCTTGCACTGTTTCGAATGGTGGAGTTACAAAGTGGCAGCATCACTGTTGATGGAGTGCTCACAAAACTTCTTAGCTTGAAAGAACTGAGGTGGGTGCCATGTTTGCTTAAGCGTTTTAGATTTAAAAACTGCAAACACAGGTCGTGAATATCTATATCGACTGTTCTACTGTGTACTGCAGTGATGATGGTAAAGGTTATGCTACCCTAATGCAAATGCTTTTGTGTGTAAGTACTAACTTAATAGTAGTGAGTTAATAGCTAGTTCATTATTTCATTCTTTTCGCAGGTCAAAGTTGGCAATCATTCCTCAGGATCCCTTCTTGTTCAGTGGAACAGTACGAGAAAACCTTGATCCAACTGAACAGGTGAATGCAACATGCTTTCAATAGCTATATCATCTATACTTTTTAGGTTTTCTCTCGCATTTTATTTTGTGAGGCGCACAGCATATAATAAATTCATATCTATGATATCAGATACATAAAAAGGGTTCTTACCCCCAGATAATTACCCCCCCCCCTCGGACAATTCCCCTATATGCCATTCACCTCGGACGATTATCTCCCCCCCCCAGACAATCAACTCCTGGACAATTACCTGCAAACATTTACCTCCAAGAAAATTACCCCCTGGATGATTGCCCAATTTTATTTACTCCTCCCCCAAACAGTCACTGGCTGGACAATCACTTATGGGCAATTACGGCCATACTGTATACCTATATAATGTGGTAGCTTCGGAAGGAGACTCAAGCACTAAAGACATTAATATTTCATTTACAGCCTATACATACAGGCTGCAGGCAGTTATACGAAATATTTTTAATCATTTTGTGCACTAACGAATAATGCACTGCCTGACTTTGATGAGTCCTGAAGACAAACTTGCACCAAAGCAGCCTCATCCAGGGCCGGTGAGATGTCACGTGTGTAAACAGGCTGCTGACCCTTCCTATGGCTCTTTGAAGTTTTCTACTCCTAACGTCATGTTGGTGTTTGAAAAAATGTGCAGGATTTGGAGCATTTCGAATAACGGGTGCTCAATCTGTGTTAGATCTAAGAGATTCTTATATGTAGGGATATCTTAGATATGATTAATCTGGAATCTATATGAGAATAAAAGAATTTTATTTAGGATTAGTGAAATCAAGGTGTGTGTGTGTGTGCGTGCGTGCGTGCGTGCGTGCGTGCGTGCGTGCGTGCGTGCGTGCGTGCGTGTGTAAACGAGGAGAACATGCCGCTGTATCTAAGTCGCTCACGTAGCGTTTTAATATAGTTTGCAGGAGACCAGCTCTGGGAGGTGCTAGACGCTTGTCATCTTGCTGACAAAGTGCACCACATGGGAGGTTTAGAGTCGGAGGTATCTGAGCGTGGCAAGCACTTCTCTGTTGGACAACGCCAACTGATGTGTTTAGCCAGAGCTCTACTTACTGGTGCTAAGGTGAAGCCTGTTGCAAGATTGGCTATTTAAAAGTTAAATGGGTAGACGGACACGGCACATATCGACTGGCAGGCAGGCAATTGATTCAGTGGGTGGCTGGGTGATCAGATAAGTGGATGGATGGATAGGTGGGTGGATGGCTAGAATTATTGTATAGATGGAGAGATGATGGGTCAAAAGATTGATGGGATGGGATGGGAGAAAATGGGATGAGATGGAATGAGTTATTAAATCAAAATGGTGGACGGATGGGTAGCTTTATAGAAACCAACCAATAACAACATAAAATTCAACATCAGCGCTTGCAACATGGTAACGTGTTTCTGTAAGACACCGCTTTCAATTCAATTCGCTTCAAATTACTTTATTTACACTAATGAATTACATTTTGGAGGTAACCTATTAGTTAAACAAGTTAATAGACAATGCTGATGAAATTAAAGCAAATTAAACTAAATAAATAGAAGAGATGAAAGATAGAATAGAAGGCGAAATGACAATTCAGTCTTCCAGTCCGCCACTCCAGTAGATTACGAAATAATAACATGATGACAAAAATACAAGATAAGGAATATTATATAATATGTGATCGTGTGATCAATATGTGATATGTTATATGATATAAGGTATAATTATGATATAATATCAGGAGTCTATCAATAGTCTATTGATAGACTCCTGATAATATGATATTTCATCCGTGAAATAAAACACATCTAACATTGTCGCGCAGGTTTTATGCATTGATGAGGCCACTGCCAGTGTTGACTTTGAGACTGACCAGCTTATTCAGCAGACGATTCGAGCCATGTTTGCTGACTCAACTGTGATGACCATTGCCCATCGCATCAACACTGTAGAGGACAGTGACCGTGTGCTTGTCATGAGCGGTGGTAAAGTGGTAGAACTTGCAACTCCTGCAGACCTGCTCAAGAATAAACAGTCACATTTCTATAGCCTAGTGCATGGCAAGTTGTAACTAGAAATGCTGGTCAGGCATGTGCATAGGTGGCATTTGTTTCGCGGCAATTATATCGCGATATGGCAATTTAGTTACCATCTTAACTACTATGTAACGAATTTCACGACAGGTGCTACCTGCAATCATTGTACACATCCTTCAACGCGTGTTCAAAGCAACATGAGAAGAAAGCCATGGGTGGTGCTTGCAGGCTGAGTTAAATTAATCCTGATGCTATTTATTTATTTTCGAAATGACTACTCTTCTTCGTATAGTATCTTTGCACAATCCTTCATCTTATATTTCAGTATTAGAGCACGTTTTACTACTATAACATAATGCCTGCTTACTTCCTGGACGGTAGCGAGGTATATAATATAACATGTAACATCAACCTTTTGACATGTATAACCCTGTTCTATAACGAATGGAGTCTTGCAGAAATTGCTAGTTTTAAGATTCTACGCATATATATATATATACATATACATATATATATATATATATATATATATATATATATATATATACAGTATAC
>NW_014577196.1:187147-196233 GCF_000485595.1 Priapulus caudatus | reverse complement strand
CGTGCGTGCGTGCGTGCGTGCGTGCGTGTGTGTGTGTGTGTGTGTGTGCGCGTGCGCGTGCGCGTGTGCGTGCGTGCGCGTGTGTGCGTGTGCGCGCGCGCGTGTGTGTATGTGTATCCATTAACATCATACACACGCATTTGATACGAATGCGAACAATTATAGTGGGGGAACGGAGGAGAGGCAGGGCAGAGCGTGATGGTGGGGAGGATGAGGAGAGGCAGGGTAGGGTGTAATGATGGACGAGGAGGAGGAGGTAGAGAAAAATTGGGAAAACTGGACACATCAATCGTTGTGTCACTGTCTGCACATCCTACCTTTCCTTCCACATTCTCATCCACTTCCCTACGCGTTTTCCTCTATCTCTTCCAATTTCTCTACGTCTTTCGGCTCGTTCTCCCATCCCCCTCCCCCTCCACATCCTCCTCCTTCTCTCCCCTCAATTATCCTCATCGCACCAGCTTACCAGCGGGTACACTTATATGATAAACCTCTTTCACAATATCTCCTTAAGCGTGAGATGAAGCCATATTAGAGACTAGAGTATTAGCGACAGATTCGTGCTGGACGCTAATCATATCTTACCAAATGTTACCTATATGTTGTCGGCTAGGGTCTGTAAGTATATATATATATGATATATATATATGATATATATATATATACCAGCTTCTTTATTCTACTAACTACTTTATATTTTTCCATCTCCCTTTCCATATATATTTATATATATATATATAGAGAGAGAGAGAGAGAGAGAGAGAGAGAGAGAAAATAATATATAAATAAAGTCAGTAGAATAAATAGCTGGTGGTATAAAAAAAAAACTTCATTAGTATAAAGATTTAGGACATATAGGAAGATTGAAATAATTGATGTTGATTGTTGTGTTGCTTACTGATTACGATGAGCTTATTACGTTTTAACTCTTATGTCACATTGTTATGATAGGGTTAGTATCTTAAACAACCCTCAAACAAAGATTAAAATTTATACAATTTACCCTTGATCTAATGGACTTCGATTCAGCGGACATCAGGAGCAACGGAAAAAAATCCGCTGCCTCAGATTTATCCGTCCGCACTGGAAAAAAACTGGGGAGGAAGACGACGAAGACATTGACGATGATAGTGATGAAGAGATGAAGAGTGAAGTGCCCGTAAACACACACAAAATGTCAGGTGTACGAGATGCGATTGATATTGTTATCAATTACAGTGATGTGTCAGCCAACAGTGATGTGCTTATAATGAACACTTTCGCACTTTTAGAGAACTTGTCATCGGGTAGTATAATCAGCATGGCAAACAGTTGAAGCTGAAATTATCTTTCAAACCTGCTGCTGCTTCTATCCCTCTATTTACACACCCATCTACAATCATGGCAGGGGAAGGGCCAGTGACGCTTCACAGCTCCCCGGACTCCTATTAAAGTTATCATGAGGCTCTCGCTATACGATCATGGCAAAAACAACCATCTGTGTATTCTTGTAACTACCACAAAAGGCACCAACTAAAATTACTCTACTGTAGCCTTTATTTACAACCATTTACAATGTTTATTATATTTATTGTGTCTATGCTACTGTATTATGTATGTATAGTGTTTCCTTTAAAGAACATTTGGGGTTTTTATTAAAAAATAGACAGCATAAGGACACCCCAGTACCCCCACAATGTCACCGAATCATGCAAAATATACATTGCAAAATTACATAAAAGATGCGGATAATTTTAGGGCTACAGTGACTATCTCTTGGATATGATAAAAATCGCTCACAAAACATCGATATATTGTTCAACTAACTAACGAATCCGCTTATGATAATACAGTACGTGAAGCTTGCCCCTCGTTGAAACACTACAATATGGCTCGTTCCCCTTCTCTTCCAGCCGTCTCGCATCAATGTATAGCTTTCACGGCGCCCTCGTTTCTCCTATCGCAGGTAATGTTTTACTATGGCACTCAGTATTAGCCTCAGTGACTAAGTAGCACGCTTCCATTAAACCACGACAGCTGTACAGGTGGTGACAGAATCGACACAGGACTGAGTATGCCTGGCTATCACAAACATCGTCAGATAGACAGTTGCGAGGGTAACGCTCAATAATTCAGCGATGTGGATGAAATTTCATTGAACAGATACGTCCAAGATAGCAGATACGTCCAGATACGCCTAAGAAGAGCACATATACAATGCATCGATCAGGTCTACGTACGCCATTTAATTTGACACTATATCCGTTAGCTTTGGAGACACTACGTAAAATATGTGCCTTAATCTAAGCGCCTTATCTTATGTGCGTAAGCGAGAAAAAATGTCATATCACCGCTGCTTATAATTAAAAATAAAGTAATAATTAGTATACCTATTATTACTGGCTCACCAGCGCTACCCAACGTCAAGCTACGCAACTGCTTCTAATTATTAAAGTGAGGCAATAAAATTAAATACAATACGATGACGGGGTTGTATTTTGTTGTCGGAAATGGGGACCAAAGGCCTAAAACCAATTACGCAAGGGCATTAACAATTTACAAAGGCACTGCGATGCGATTTTTGAAATTTCTGCAACCGGACGCTTTATATGAATACAATTAGACAGTGCATTGCACGCACACACGCACGAACGAACGCACGCACACACACGCGCGCACACGCATACATACATCAGACAATAAATACGTGCAATAATATGTTCTTATTAAATAAATGTTGCATCATTGAAATGTCTTTGACAATGCATTTGTATATAATAGCACTATACGTCACTGTAATTTCTTTCTGTTTGGCTCCACTGCATCCTGAGCCACCTCAACATCACGCTCATCATTGGAGTTAATCTATCCGCAGCGCGATTTCGTCTTTCTGACAAAAAAGATTAGTGCGCATGATAAAAGAAGCCGTCGTCGTAAGGAAGCACGCGGAGGAGCAGCAGCAGCAGCAATATTCATAAATGTCGTCCGATTGGGTTGACAGCATGGGAAGAGTAGAGAATCTCTTCCTTCATTACTTCAGCGTCATAAACATGGCCAGCACTCGTACGAATTTAAAAACCGTGGACTCTCCGGGCTTTTGACAATCGCGCAGACGTGGAAATTTTTATTGAGGTTAATGTTCGTCACGTGAACGCGTTGACAATCCCACAGACTGCGGTGGCAACGAAATCGATTTGCAACCGTATATATCGCATCTGTAATTATGTTCCGAGATTGTCATTCGCGTCTCAACTCCCCATGCAGTTCCGTGTTCCAGTCGCCGCGATTATATTTAGGCTAGGAATTGAGGTGATAAGGGAGTCGAGAGTTGAAGCAAGGCGACCAATTGTTTGGGTCATGCACTTCATTACACGTTAAACTGAAGCTGCGTCGGTGTAATAGCATTAACCCTACAGCGCAAGAGGATGTGGCTTCCCTGTGCGTCTCACCGATACGAGTTCGGGGGTTCAGACACGGCGTGCATGTGAGGGTACGTAGATTCCGTTCTGCTGTAGATATACAGTAGAAACCTTATAGTAGTATATATTATATATATATATATATCGAGAGAGAGAGCGAGAGCGAAAAAGAGAGAAGGAATATAAAGCAAGATTCAAATAACTGGTGTATATTTCAAAGAATTAAATCTCCGACCATCCGATCTTGATCACAGTATATCACTTGATGCCGAGTATGTGATTATATCAGAAGTAGATAATAGGGAATTATTCCCTATTATAATTCCCTATTATCTACTTCTGATTATATGGTATATTATATGGGAAAGCATCGAAGAAATACACTCTAAAATACGAAGTGTGTAGGCTACTGTGAGATGAAGACCAAATGTTCGAAATTTAGTTCTTTGAAATAAATATACATCAGTTAATTTAATCTTGCTTTATATTCTCTCTCTCTCTCGCTTTCTTTCTCTCTCTCTCTCGTCTCTCTCTCGCTCTCTCTTCTCTCTCTCTCTTCTCTTCTCTGCTCTTTCCTCTCCCTCTCTCGCTTTCTTCTCTCTCTCTCTCTCTCTCCCTCCTCTCTCTCTCTCTCTATCTCCCCCTCCTCTCTCTGCTCTCTCTCTTTCTCTCTCCCTCTCGTTCGCGCGTGCTCATCCTCGTCCTCTCTACATATTATATGCTGTCGCAAAATTGCATCATTCGCGCGTCGCTGCGAATTCACATGTGCGACCCGTCGCGCACGACGTCGCACATTATCTGTTCCATAATTGCGTCGCGTCGTGGTTTTTTATTTCCTTTCTTTCTACTCACGACGTCGCCCTTGTCAAACACGACTGTCGCGCATTGTCAGTACAAAATCGCTGGACGTCGCGCCCTTTTTCAACACGATGGTCGACTCTTTTTCAAACGTCGATCGCCCTTTTTTAACCAGCGACGTCGCCTTTTTTCAAACGCGGAACGTCGCCCTTTTTTTAACCGCGTGGTTCCATAAAAGTGCCATCGCGCCGGCGCTCGCGGCGCCATCTAAATTTCGACACTTTTTGCTCGCAGTTTTTTACGTCGTGCTCGCATAATTTGCCTTCTCTTTTTTGGGCGCCCCGTATACTACGTCTTACTTGTCCGTTTCGTGGGCGTGTGACGATGTGATGTCTTGCGGCTCTCTCTCGCGCCGCTCTCTCTCGCGCGCTCTCTCTCTCTCTTTATTCCTGCCCCTCTCTCTCCTCTCTCTCCGCTTCTCTCTCTGATGTGTATGTGTAGTATGTGTATGGTAATGTATGTAATGTATGTTGTATATGTAGTGTATGATATGTATGGTATGTATGTATGTATGTATGTTGTATGTATGTATGTATGTATGATGTATGTTGTATGTATGTATTATGTATGTATGTATGTTATGTATGATATGTATGTATGTATGTACTCGTATGTATGTATGTATGTATGATGTGATGTATGTATGTATGTATGTATGTATGTATGCTAGTATGTATGTATGTAGTATGTATGATGTACGCATGTATGTTGTATGTATGTATTGTATGTATGTATGTATGATGTTACTGTATGTATGTATGTATGATGAATATGTATGTATGGTATGTGATGTATGATAGTATTATGTATGAGTATGTATGTATGTAATGTAGTTTGTATGTATGTATGTATGATGTTTGATATTAGTATATGTTATTGATGTATGTATGTATGTATGTTATGTATGATATGATTATGTATGATGCTATGTATGTATGTATGATTATGTATGTAGTGTATGTATGGGTATTGTATGTATGTATGTATGTGATGTATGATGTTGTAGTATGTACTGTATGGTTATGTTATGTATGATATGTATGTATGTATGATATGGATGTATGTATGTATGTATGTATGTATGTATGTAGTTGTATTGTATGTATGTATGTATGTATGTATTGTTTTTATGTAGTATTTTTCTTAAGTATTATTTTTGTATGTAGTATGTATGTATGTATGTATGTATGTATGTATGTATGTATGTAGTGTATGATAATGGATGTATGTATGTATGTATGTATGTATGTACTGTATGTATGTATGTATGTAGTGTATGTATGTATGATATGTATGTATGTATGTTATGTAGTAGATGATGTATGTATGCTATGTATGTATGCTAATTGTATGTATGTATGTATGTATGTATGTATCTATATGTATGTATGTATGTATGTATGTATGTAATGTATGTAATGTTATGTATGTATGTATGTATGTATGTATGTATGTATGTATGTATGTATGTATGTATGTATGTATGTATTATGTATGTATGTATGTATGTATGTAATGTTGATGTATGTATGTATGTATGTATGTATGTATGTATGTATGTATGTAATGGTATGTATGTAATGTATGTATGTATGTATGTATGTATGTATGTATGTATGTATGTATGTATGTATGTATGTATGTATGTATGTATGATATGTATGTATGTAGTAATGTATGTATGTAGTGTATGTAGTTGTATGTATGATGTAATGTATGTATGTATGTATGTATGTATGTATGTATGTATGTATGTTGTAATGTATGTATGCATATGTTGATTGTGTGTATGTATGTGTTGTATGCTGTAGTGTTGTAGTGTTTGTGTATGTTGTATGTGTGTATGTACTTGTGATGTATGTATGTCATGGTATGTGATGTATGTATGTGATGACGATTGTATGATGTATGTATCGCTCATGACTTGTATAGTATGTAATGTCATTGTATGTATGATGATATGCTTATGTAAGTTGTTCTGGTTTTTCTTGTTTAATATGCTGTCATTGTATGTATGTTATGTATGTGTGTGTAGGGCCCAACCGCCCACGTGTGGCTGCGTGCGGTGCCGTTCGGCTGGCCGTCTGTAGGTAGACTAATCTCCGTCGTCCCCGCGACTCTACGAGCAGAGTACCGTTGTCTCCGGGGGCCTCGTCGCGAGCAACGCCATCTTCTCAAGCGTTGCGATGTCGCAGTGGGTCAGCGTCGCGTGCCGTTTGCGTGCGTCGCGTGCTGCTGTTGCGTTAGTGTGCGGGCTGCCGCGGGTAGCGTGCCTTTGCGTTCGCGCTCAGTTGCGCCGACGGTCTCTCGTGTGCGTGGCGTGCATGTTACGTGGTGGCGTGCCGTAGCGTGCGGCGTGCGTTGGTCGTGCCGTGGCATACTATGTGTGTAGTGCTGATGTGCGTGCTTAGCGGCTAACCTCCATCCTCTTTCGTAGCCCTGGCACTGCCCACCTAGGCCCGGGAATTGTTCGGCCTGCCTGGCCGCGGCCCTTTCGCCGGGCGGGGCACCGGCCGGCGGGGCCGCTGGCCTGCTACATATAAATCCTACGTATCCCTCCCCGTCTCGCGCGCCACCTCTCGACACTATGTCTCCAGTCCCACACCACCTGCCCCTGGCGTGCCCACCGTGCCGTCGCCGCTGCGTGCCCCTCGGATGATACTACTATCCCGAGAGATGGCTTGTGTGCCTGCGTCTTCTCTCGCGTCTGTGTCTGCGTGACTCTGGTGCGTCTCACGCAGAGCTCGCTAGCGCTCGCCGCTCTGATGATCTTGTGTGCACTGCGATTGTGCGATTCGATGCTGTGCGCTCGCTCGCCCGTGCCCCACCCCCTGCTTGCGACTGCCGTGGAGACCGCTTACGCCATTCCGCATAACGGAGTTCTCTCTCCCCGGCCACCTTCACGCCTCAGCTACGTGCGTGGCCCGGGCGTGGCGTGCGCTGCGTGGCGTTTTGCGTGGCGTGCGTGCGGTATGATGGCTAGGGCTGCGGGAGTGCTGGTACGCATCGGGCCGTGTCCGTGCAGTGGTAATGTGCGTCATGTGCGTGCGTGCGTATGACTGCGTATTGATGTGTAATGTGATGTATGTGTGTCTGCTGGTGTGGTGTATGCTGTGTGGTAGATGTGGCGTATCGTGTCGTATGTTGTATGTGGTGTAGTGGTGTATGGTGTGTCTGTGTGTGTGTTATGTGTGTATGTGCTGTATGTGTGATATGTGGTATGTGTGTATGTGTGTCTGTGAGTGTTGTGTCGCGCGTGCGTGCGTTGCGTGCCAGCATGATCGTTTCGTGCGTGGGTCGTGAGTGCGTGCGTATGTATGTTTATGTAATGTGATTGTATGTATGTAGATATAGTATATTATGATATATATTACTTTATTACATAATTATAGTTTGGTACTAGCTATTCCCATGCGCACGCGCCCTCGCTCTGCTGTGCGCGATTTCTCTCCGTCACTAACCAGTCTAGTAAATGTGGTTTGATTGCTAGCGCTGCTCAGTTATAATCAAGTGCTGCTTGGCTGCTTGGCTGCTTGGCTGCTGCTGCTTGCTTCTGTCGGCGTGCGGACACCGCTAGCACACGATCCGTGAGCGTATGATTGCGATGAGACTATAAACGTTCCCAGTATCACTTAGCCGTGCGATGACGCTTGCTGAACGGCTAGAGTGTTGTTAGTAAGGGCGCCGAGTTTGACTGGTAACGTCGTCATCTTCGCTCAATCGCAGATCGAAATATTACATAAACTTGACGCTGGTTGCGATTCATCCAGGAATCATCTAGAACATCCAGCTCTCGTCGTTGTCCGTCGAAGGTAAGCCTAAGCGTTTTTTAATAAATCATATACACTTTGGTACTGTCAATGATTTATGGGTTCTAAAACCAAGAGGATTGCGTGTGTGCCATGTTATCAGTATTGCTGATCATATGCTGAATTCAGCAGCAACAGCAGGAATTCAGAAGCAGGAATCTAGAAAGGAGGTTTCTTGCAATTGACGCGATCGAGCTGGTGCATGGTAGATATTTAGTAAAAAATTGAAAACGTTGGTTGAGAGGATGGCCCTGTCACACCTTGACGATTTAGCCAGCGTATGCCGACGTATCAAAATTTCTCTAAAACGCTGGCCTACGCTGAACTATCGATGTTTTTTTCAATTTTGGGCGTATACATAGCGTATTCATAACGAGTTGGACATATAGATAACGTATTAATAACTTATATAGAACGTTTCGATAACTTATAGATAATTTAAACCAACGAATGCTTAGCGTGTTACTGGCGTTCACAACTTATGCCCAACGATAGTCTAACTTGTGCATATCGTGCGGCAGCGTATCGCCGACGATCACGTGTCGTAGCCTATAAAAAGGCTGCCGCTCGACGATTCAAATCACAACCGCACTAGACATCGCAGTATCAACATCACCGTCGCAGTATCAACATGCCAATACCATTTTTATATACCAATTCCCCTAAACGCTGCAAATACGCCATTATACGGTACCTGTAAGTTAGAAACACGTTCAGTAAGTTCTGTGGTCGTCCGGAACACGTCAAATACGTCTACATACGTCAATATATGCGTTGGCGATAAGTTACACATAGGTTCAAAGCCCGTTACTCATAGGTTAGAAATAAGTTTTGGGTACGCTAGACACTATCTCGACGTATTTCGACTTACGAGTAACTTACAAGTAACGTGTGTGAACGTGTGTCAACGATCGCATAACTTACCTACAACTTACGGCCCGCGTATGCGGGACGTATGGGTACAGTAAAAACCCGCGTATAAGAACATAGATTTTTCCAAGTTAGCCTCAACATGTTCTTA